>NC_034599.1:110651161-110654798 GCF_900095145.1 Mus pahari | reverse complement strand
AATGAACAGCTAAACTTCAAGCCCATGGGACAATCCTGAGAAACACTTTAGAATATTTGCCTTAAAATTATGCATTAGATTTCCTCTCAGACTCTCATCAAAGACTTACATATTCCCGGTCTACCAAACCCAGAGAAGATAGTCTCTGGAGAAAACTCTCTTACAAAGAGGTGTTGTCATTAGCATTTGAGGTAGGTATGCCTTGACAGGACCAGAGGGATCTGGGTGAAGGGCCACCATCATGCGCAGCATCTTGATGGACGGATGAGAATTCTGGTTTGCAAAGAGTAGCAGCAAATTCACATTTTGGGGAAACAACTGTCTATGCCAGCCCAGAGCAACAGCAGATGACAGAAGCAGTTGGCTTCCTTACATAATTCTTCAGAGGGGAACTCATGAAGCAGGGCAGAAACGAGCAGGCTATCAGCAGAAGACCGGAGCAGAGTAGACTGTGAAGATCCGGGCTGCGCTGGCCTTTTAATTTTGGATGCCCAGTTAGCCACTAGACATGTGCCAGGCTGTGCATGACTTTTCCTGGGAAGACATTAAGTGCCTGGCCACCAGTGACAGAACAAATAATTGATTCCACCCAAGTCAACTTACACCAGCGAGTTGAGCCATTTACAGGAGCATGGGTGAAGACTTTCTTATGAGAGTATGGCCACCCCAGAGGCAGCTACACTGTGGAGAAAGAAGCCCACCCCAGCATGGGCGAGGGCTTTGACTCTGGAGCTCTTAGCTCATTCTGCAGGCAGCCCTGCCACCACAGAGGTGCCCCCCCCCCCAGCACCTGTCTACTGCTTGGCTTTAACAACCTGGGAAAGGGGTTTTGTGAGTCTTTCCTGAACCTTGAAAGTTCCTTTGGTTTTCTGGATTGTATGAGCATCCTCATCCATCCCAAGGGAAAGTTTGGCCTGTACAGAATGGATTCATAACGCAAGTGCAGACAGTATTCATTCCCCTGTGGGTGAACAAAAGAGTCGGTGGTGTGAAGTCTCATGGCGTGAAGTCCCGTGGCAGGGGTCACTTCAGAAAAATGAGGCCTGCATGTGGTCAGAGGGGACATAGGACAACAAGGAGCATCCATCCTTCAACCCAAGTAGGCTGAAGAGGCAGGCAGGAGCCAGTGTACTGGAGGGCTTGTGGCTCCCACTGTGA
This sequence comes from Mus pahari, assembly GCF_900095145.1. Lineage (NCBI taxonomy): Eukaryota > Metazoa > Chordata > Mammalia > Rodentia > Muridae > Mus > Mus pahari. The sequence continues at coordinate 110,653,640 of NC_034599.1, read as the reverse complement.
GTACTGGTGAGTGGACTGGGAGTGGTCATTGCCTCCTACAGGGATGAGGTACGCCCCCCTCTCACGGCCTGTCAGATGCAGCATCTCTAGACAGGCAGCAGATGGGGAAATTGAAGACCACCAGAGGCTCTTCATCCCTGGCTACCATGTAGTTATCAATGGATTTCTACAAAAGGCCTGCATCCCAGGCTGCAGGAAATGCTTCCTGCGAGGACCTGTGTGTGTCAGTCTCTGCCAATATCTATGATTCATGTGTTTAAGAGTACAGGTCGAGCATTAATTACCAATCGTTTTATCAAAGCAGAGGATCAAAGATGGATGTGGCGCTGTACTTCTATAATCCCTGTGTTCCAGAGTCTGGGGAAGGAGGAGTTTGAAGTCAGGGACAGCCTGGACTGCTTCCTCAAAACAAGCAAAACGAGCAGTCGTCTTCGCCCATCCTGTAGTTCAGGTTCAAAGTGGAGGTCCAGAGCTGGATGTGCCGATGGTGGAGGGCTTTAATGGGGGAAAAAGTGTAAAGCAGCCACAGGGCACTCACTTGTGTTTCTTACATTCAGTGGCACAGCTGTGTCTGTGGAAGGAGAGGGGATGGATGAGTCAGGTTGGTCCAGCCACGAGGCAGCAGCTGCACTAGTTGTGAGGGTGGGAGACGTGGAGGTCGGGTTGAGACTGGTAAGATGCTGAGATGTAGGAGGGCGAACCATAGAAGCAGCAATGCCAGCAAATACCTGGAGAGGGCAGTCAGGAAAGGAATTAAAATGTAAAAGGCTGGAAGATGAACCTTCTCTGCCTAAATTTTCAGCCATGGCTTCCTGTTTAGGAAGAATCTTGTCCTTTTCAACACTAAAGCTATTGCCCAGGTGAACAGAATAAGCCCGCAGCAGGACAGCTGCGATCAGCTTAACTCAAAGAAAGTGTCAAAACCCATTCCTTCATCAGGGCTGCTGCATTTCAGGGACTGCATGGTTGTAGTAACTGGTGACCAACAGGCAGCCGAGAGCATTTCTGCCGCCACAGAAGGTTCTGCAGTGGCCCGTAAGTGTGGCGTGCTATCAGCAGCTGCGTTTCTGTGCATGAGTTTCTGCGGATGCTTCGAGCTCTGTGCTTCTGGGTAGTGTAATCCATTTTTGATCCCAGAGTGGGTGATTCATCTTGTGCCAGCTACCCCATGTTCTGGGGTCATGGGTTCTCTGAAGGTCACAGTGGTAGTACTAGGCTTTCCATGACTTGAGAGGGGTGTGGGGAGGTCATGGGTAGAGCCATGTGTCTCTTGTGACTTTCACACTCCAATTTGGTTCTCTCCTGTCCCACACGAGAAGCCCAGTTGGGATAGCAACTGCTCCCCTGTTCCACAGGCTCTCTAGAATCAACAAACTATGCTAGACTGAATCGAGGGTCAGAAGGCACGTGCGTAGGGCTCTGGAGGCTTGGTGGGAAGCTGAGTGATGAGGTGACTTCAACCTGGAGTCTGCTAGAGAGAAGCCTGCCTGGGAGGTTGATATTCCCATACCACATCTGCCCAGCCTTTCCCTGGCGGCTGTCCCAGGGCAAGGGGCCCAGGGAGAACCTCTTGTTAATTTCCAACTGCATTTTGCTCTATTGTGTAGTATTCCAGTGACAGAATCCACTCAAGAGAGTTGGGGCCGAGGTTATCAAGGAGCTGAGTTCTGAGTTCAGGTGCCCACATGGCAGAGGAATGACGCCTCCTGGCCCTTCAGACCTTTGAGACGGCCGGGAGGCCCTAGAAATCACCTCAAGTCTCCAGTCCAGGACACAGCTGCCTAGGGGAGTCCCAGGGAAAGGCGGCAGGTAGTGTATCCTCTCTGCATTTTCTTCTCTTGCCCGCCCTCCATCCCTCCTCTGTGTGCGTGTCTGCTATGGACGATCCCACACAGAACAAGATTCCATGGGTCACTGATGCCCGGGGACTCATTCTATGTTCTTATCAACAGAGATTGCATGGCCCATGACGGACTCCAGCGCAACTTCTGCGGAATCTACCTGATTCCAAACCACCGGCACTTCCAGCACGCAAAGTCCCTTGCCGAGAGGAGGCAAGAGAAGCCAACTGGGAAGAGGTGAGGACCCATCTGTTCTGCCCTCTGCCCCTTGACTCCCCAGTTAGCACACTGTTTATGCCTGTTCCTGATGGACATTTCTCCATGTATCCTCCTGTAGGCCTATTGCTTGGCTACAAAGTGGATGGACCACCTCCTCTGGGTTCCTGGAAACTGCTGAAGCATGATGAGAGAGGTGACATCACTCACAGGAAGGAATCAAGAAGCGTTTACAGTGGACTGGAGCCTGCATCCTTCAGACTGAAATCCTGAGGCCCAGTTCTGAGTCAGACTGTCTCTCCTCTTCTCTTCTCTTCTCCTCTTCTTCTCTTCTCTTCTCTTCTCTTCTCTTCTCTTCTCTTCTCTTCTCTTCTCTTCTCTTCTCTTCTCTTCTCTTCTCTTCTCTTCTCTTCTCTTCTCTT
>NC_034599.1:110647382-110651076 GCF_900095145.1 Mus pahari | reverse complement strand
TCTCTCTCTCTCTCTCTCTCTCTCTCTCTCTCTCTCTCTCTCAGTTTTCTTTTCTTGGATCAGGGAATTTTAACCAGGAATTGCTTTAATAGGTATAATTAGGTGTCATTTTGTTCCCAAATAAGCCTTGTTTATGAACACATTACTAGGAATCTAGGAGGGTCCAACCAGCACCATAGCATATTAGCTGAAGAACCCAGAGTCTACTCTTGGAGTTCATAAGTCTCACTAATAAAAATAATATAAGTGATGACCCCAAAGAAGTTCAAGGACGTTTATTATTAGCATTTAAAAATATAAAACAAGAGAAGGCAAAACTGTAAAATCTCAGCAGCTGCCCAAAGGAGGAAGATGGAGAAGACAGTGTGGTCCAGCAACTTAAGCTAAGCCAACAGGAAGGTCAGCCATATGGCAGGCAGGCAAGCAGCCACAAGGTAGGGAGGGAGGCTCTGCAGAAAGGCCAGAGGGCTCAGGAAAGGTGCTTCGAAGAGAAATGGAAGCAAGCAGCCACAAGGTGGGGAGGGAGGCTCTACAGAAAGGCCAGAGGGCTCAGGAAAGGTACTTAGAAGGAATACCTAAGCAAGGGAAAGCTGTGGTTTTCTGAGTTGTTCGGCAAGGCAGGCAATCTTGGGTGCACAGGGCTATACTAGTGGGTGGGAGTTCTGCAGAGGGAGAGAATGGTAAATGGGATAATTATTCCTCTTACCTCCTTATAAGGCTTAAATCGGTCTGTCCTTCTTGAGGGGTGGTCCCTTCACCAGGTGATTGACCTGCCCAGTTAGAATGTTGGGTATCCACCTAAGCCATTCTCTTGATCAGAAGCAAATAGTTTTCCTTTAATGTTACTCTAACTGTTTTGGTTCCCAGAGATTTCCTGAATTGAGTTTCAGGCTAGGTAGTACATGGGGCCATGTTGTTGGTCTAGCATAGATCCCATCTTTAGGTTTAAAATGCATGTCCTCTCTGTTTTCTCAAGCTTGGATTCAGGTCATGATATATAGGAGCCACGTTGCTTAGCTACCAAAGACTCCTTTAACTGTGGAACCAGCCACAGTGAACACAGTCAAGCATGTGTTACACCTGGGGCTCATGAACGTTGTTTGATATGAATGTTGAACTACCAAGGAACACGCACCCCACAGTTTGAGATTCAGGTCCCCTCTGATCCTACAGCTAGAACAGTAGTCAATGTTTTAAATATCAAAAGTGACTTTCAGATACTTTGAATCTTTTGGGCAACTTTGAGTGGTTTCGCTCTGCCATTTTCTAAGGTCACATAGGAATAGGAGATCAATGGCCTTACCAACGGCATTGTTCAGGCCTGTGTGGATCTGACTACCTGGGAAGAGCTAAAGCAAAGGCCTGCCTCTGCAGTGGGATTTGACAGTGGGGATGTCTCTGGGTCTGTCCTGTAACTATGTCTGCCTTACAATAAAATATCTTGGTTGACTCAGCAATAAAGTCTCCGTCAGTTTCCTGCCCGAGTGTGTCTTTAGTGGTTGTGTCAGAAAATCCAGTAGAGACCTACAAGAGGTCTCTTCTGTAGAGCTCTCTCTCGGTTGTATGGAGCCACACCACTCCTTCAAAAGTGGCATTCACGCTCAGAGGAGATGGCTCAGCTCTGAGGAGATGATGGCTCAGCTCTGGGGAGATGGCTCAGCTCTGGGGAGACGATGGCTCAGCTTGGTAAGGACTTTGCCATTCAAACACAAGGACCTGAATTTGATCCTCAGGACTTACACAAGACAAGAACAACCCCTAAAATGAACACGGTGGCTTGTGTCTGTGATCCCAGCGTTGGGGAGGCAGATAAGGAGCTCCACAGGGCTCACTGGCAGCCAGCCTAGTCGACCCAGGGCTCCCTGCAAGCCCACGCTCTGTAAACAGTAGCTGTTTCATTGCTAGTGAATGGCAGAGTGACGAGAGATCATCGAATGGCCTCGGTGTAGCGGTGAAGGCCTGCTTGCTTAAGGTCATTAAAAGGAAGAGTGAAGATCTTTGCGCCGTAAGTCAGGAGATGAGACACAGCTACTTCCTCATCTGTCACATGGCCAGGTGCCTCAGTTTCTCTTAAAGTGAAATGGGCTCATGGAGATGACACTGTCTTCTTCATGGAAAGGGACTCACTGTGCATGGTGAGAGAACAACGCGCCACACAAGCATAAGGACCTCAGTTTGGATCCCCAAACCCACTTAAAGCTGATGTGATGGTGTGGGTCTATGAGCCCAGCACTCCTACAGTGAGATGGAGAGTGTTACAGGAATCCCTGGAAAGCCCTGGGCCAGCTAGCCTGGCACATGCAGTGGTGAACAGGAGGGACAGAAAATGTGGACCGAAACCTTCCTCTGAATGTGTAAATATCTATGATTTACTGTGTACATAAAAGCTGGAGGCACTACTCCCCCTGTTTGCAACCTCAGGTCTATACCATGATGATGATTATGGTAGGTGAATGCCTCCTTCTAAACCAGCGGTTCTCACAACCCCTTTAAGGTAACATATCAGATATTTTCATTATGATTCATAGCAGTAGCAAAATTACAGTTTTGAAGTAGCAAAGAAAATAATTCTATGGTCAGGAGTAATCACAACATGAGGAATTATATGAAAGGGTCAAAAACGTCAGAAGGATTGAGAACCACTGATCTAAACAAACATTGACCAGGAAGGCTCTTTCACCATGGAGACGTCTTCCCAGAATTCCCAGAAGTGGCCACTTTGGAGGGCATTAGGAACATCTGTAGGAAGCAAGTTTGGACATGCCCAACACTCCATCACTATGCCTGCGATTTTAGAAGAAGCCAAGGTAAAGCTAAGAGCTAAGGTTGCCCACCTCTGTGATGTAGCAATCATTCTTCCTGATTCCTACAGTATCACTGATATCATCCCAGGATGTGAAGACAGACAAGGGAGAAAAATATTTCCTACTTTTTGCGTTGAAACGGTAAAGGGAAACTGTAGAGAAGCAACCTGAAGTGTTGTGAGCCTTAGCCTTTAACAGCCGAGCAATCTCTTCAGCCCCCCCTTGTGCCCTGAAATTGTCATACCGGTGCTAATAAGCTAATAACACAGTGGCTCCCGACTTGCAGGTCACAACCTGCTTGCCACACCCCCGTCTCCAAAACATACTTATATTATGATCCATAACAGTAGAAAAATGACAGTTATAAAGTAGCAGTGAAAATAATGTTATAGTTCACAGTCACCACACATGAGGAACTGCCTCATGTTAAGGAGGGCCTCAGTGTTAAGGAGGTCGAGAGCCACTGAGCGAATCACTGTGCTCCTATTAAGCCTCCCGCTAGGTAAAGTGTGATAGGAGCCTGGATCGTTTCATCTTTGTAATGGCAGCATGAAGTAGGTACTCCCCATACATGTGGGAGAAACTGAGGCATGAAGTGGACAGATAGCTGAGCCAATCCATCTGATTTATGAGAGGTGTGATTGGTTAATACAGGCATACATCACTCCAAACTCAGGGCTCTTCCCAACATGCTCTGCGGCTGTTTGTTTGTTTGTTTGTTTTCCCATTCATTCTTTGACAATTTCATACATGTGTAAAATGGATTTTGGCCATCCTATTGCCCTGATTCCCTCTTATGTTGAACCCTTCTGCTTCCCAAGAAGCCCCTCTGCTCTCCTTTCAGGGGTCTCTCTCTCTCTCTCTCTCTCTCTCTCTCTCTCTCTCTCTCT
>NC_034599.1:110601661-110647312 GCF_900095145.1 Mus pahari | reverse complement strand
TGTGTGTGTGTGTGTGTGTGTGTGTGTGTGTGTGTGTGTGTGAATGAGTTTAATTAGGCTAACTAGTGTTGATTGCCTGCAGATGAATAAGCAGTCACTTAAGGATCATGGGTGCCATTTCAGTGGCTACACCTTGAAGAAATGGCACTTCTTACTCACAGTGACCCTTAACTGCCATTGGTGGCAGAGGGACTGGGGACTGGGGGAGACTCCATAGCCCAATCCATGATGGAGAGTCGAAGGGCCCCATCATGAGCAGTAGCCTCAATTGCTGTGAGTTCAGGAGCTCAGGTGCCATGTGTCAGCACCTGAATTGGCACCCTGTCCATACAAGAGGACTTCTAGCTGGTGAGCCTCTGCCTCTCAGAGGCTAAGAGCTCGGGCATTCATTCCCATCCCTACCCCCAGCTGCCTCTCAGGCAGTGAGTGGAGAGTCAGGCTATGAATACCGTGGAGTGAGTTATGGTACATTGTAGCAGATTCTGAGGGGTACCCAGTTTGGTCGACTGATTTCCCTTCCTTGTTTCCTATGGCCATCTCTCAACCACTGTTTTCTAGGATCTCCATGCCGACAAGGTAGTTCAGTAACAGATAATTTCTCACATCTTAGGTGCTGCTTTCAGGAGGCACCTAAAATAATTCAACATTCTGACGTTAGTCGGTTTCAGAAATAACAGTTCATCAGAGAGAAATGCAGTGGTGTATGTAGTTCAAGAAGAATTCCTCCCTGTATCCTGCTGATATTCTGGCGTTCTGCTATGTTGGGAACCAAAGGGCTAAGTCAGCAAATAAAGTGTCTGCCTTTTAAACCTAACGACCTGAGATAGAGACCCAGAACCTATAGAAAGATTATGGGTATGTTGGCATTCACTTGAGGAGTGAAGACAGGAGCATACTGGAACTTACTGACCAGTCAGCCCATATTACTCAACGGGATCCAGGCCTGTGGGAGAACTCTTCTTCAGGAAGGGGGCTGGCATTCCTGAGGATACCACCCACCTTTGTCCTCTGGCCTCTGTGCATACACACATATGCCATGACCACACACCCCTACACACAAACACGGGAACACACACATAAGGTCTTCTGTATCTGAGACCCAGTTGGCAGGGAAGGACTTTCTGTCTCAGTAGACAGGTGTCTCCATGGTCATTTTCCTTTTAAAGATTAATCCGAACTAACATGGGACCAGGCCAAAGCGTCTTGACAGCCGGTGAGACTCTCGTGCACTGTCTGTAATTTTACATACGGGGGTGATGGGAAAAAGGGGAAAGTACTCAGCCAGAGACCCCGCCCCCACCACCCTGGATCTCTAGAACTCCTATCAGCCTTTGAATCCTTTCTTTGTCAATTAGCATTGATTGGCCATGCCCAAGTGCCTGGTTCTTGTCAAATCCCATTACTGGATATCCAAGATACTGTCTGAAAGCCTTTGTTGTGTGTGACACTGTGTGTGTGTGTGTGTGTGTGTGTGTGTGTGTGTGTGTGTGTGTGTGTGTGTGCGCAGGCAGGCACATGCACATATTCTGTGGAGTAGCTAACTCATTGATCAAGACTGTTATATAAAAGGCTTACTTTTTCTGCCATGGAAGTTACTGAAGTTTTGTAGACAGGGTTTCTCTCTCTCTCTCTCTCTCTCTCTCTCTCTCTCTCTCTCTCTCTCTCTTGCCATTAGCATTATCAACTTAAACCAGTTCTCCAAGTCAAGTTATGATGGTCTAAAAAGCATGTCAGACTGACCTACCTCTGTTGCTTTTAAAGATAAACATAGGAAAAATGTCAACTTGGTAAAAGGAAGAAAATGTGAGCCAAGAAATGTATTTTCTCCATGGAGCTCCGGTAGAGGACTTGCTGTGTCCTTCACCATTTGATGGTGAAGGAAATGGAGGCCCAGGAGCGAGCGCGGCTCTCATTTCACGTTCTTACCCCATGTCTGTGTCCTAGGAGGCCATGGCTGTCATCACGGTACAGGGTTGAGAGTGGAGGGCTTCTGTGGTTAGCCATCCACTTCACCTTCACTCAAAATAATTGAAGGAGATGGAATATTTATTGTATTAATTTCCAACTTTACTTTAGATTAAACTAATGTAAGTAGCTTCCAGCCTCTGCCTGACCTGGGATGAGAAAGAAATTCATGCTCCATCCCTGGCCGTCTGCTGCTGCTTGGCTCCTGACTGACCTTTGTCTAGGAAAAACAACCATGGTCAAGGCTGTGATGTGTTTTGTTTTGGGAGACCCATTCATTTCCCCCTACTATTAGCTAAGATGTCAGAAGGATGGCTTATTAGATTTGCCCACACGGATGTGAGGTTGTCACAGCCTTTTGATTGTGGTAACAGACGTTCAGGAAAGCGTAGATTTGAGATCCTAAGTTTGTAATCACATTTCCTAATAGATGTGATGTTGTCGCTGTGCTAGTTTTCTCTAGGGCTGGCATCTTGGGTGTGTGTGGGGGAGCGCTTGCAGCACAAAATAGGAGACCATGTAAAGCCAGATGCAGTCGTGGTTGTCTGCTGTCCCAGTGCCCTTAGGAGACAGCGGCAGAGATGTGAGACGCACCAGACACTACTTCAGACAAGGAGGGTGGTGAGCACACCTGAGATTGTCCTCTGCCCTCCACACATGCACCGTGGTTCACACACATGGCCTCCACCATGGCTCAAACATACTCACCCCTACTCTACACCAAGATTGGTTAATAAATACATTCCATCTAATATCTTTCTATACCTCAACAACCATTGCAAGTAAATTCTGTGGACGCTTCCAAAATATAATAAAATTTGTGAAGGAAGGATAAATAACTCCCACAAACGAAAGAATTCTGTGTCTTGGAACCTCAGAGTCTTGATTTCATTTTAAGGTTGGAGCATATGGTACCCACCCCTACCCCATCGCTCCTTTACTGCCACCTCTTATAGGAGATGTTGGTCGCTTAAGTATGCAAGCAAGTGCCAGCTAGGCTGGCACCTCAATAAGAATAATACGTGGCTGTAATAAATGCATGCTCCTTCGAGATAAGTAGCTGCATTCATTTATACTATTGTTAGGGACCTGAACTTCTGACTTGCTGAGCAGGTCTGCTCTGTTGGGGCTGGCTGACAAAAGTTTTTTGTTTTGTTGCTCCTCTCTCTGACCTCTAAGGTAGCTGGCTGTTCTAGATTCTTCTTTCTTTGTTTGCTCCCCAGCCCTTTAGATTTTTCTTAGGGAACTCGTTCTACACAGGCACAAACCACATCATTATCATTATTTCCAAAAGGCATAAATTGCTACACTGAGGCTTCACGCGTGTGCAGTGGTCCGGCACCTCCACCGGGATGCCCCGAGCAGCTCAGTTACCTGTGTGCTTCCTTCCCCCAACCTGCTTTTCCTGCCTCGTTTCACATCTTCTTGAGTACCAAGCTCAGTATCTGCCTCTCTAACATGTTCCCACAGCTTGGCCACAAATATATCCCTCCAACATTAATATCTTCATTTTATCTTCCACTCAGAAAATCTACATCTTAGACTTGGTGCTGACCTTAAAATTCAGATTTTTCTCATTTCCAGTCTTCCTGCATCTCATTCATTTTAAATATTGCAACAAAATGGCCCTCAGAGATCATTTTATTAGCCATGAGTTCCTCTGATCCAGAATCCATCCTGAGTCCTAGCATGAAGTGGGATATGTTCAGTTTCTTCATTCTGTCATTCATAGTGATGTCATTTATTTTTCTTTACCACTGTTGACTTATGGACCTGTATTCTCTATTGATATACTATTGATTGGTTTTTAACGTTTCTTTATTACTTTATATTATGAGCATGTGTATGTGTGACTGAGTTTGGGTCCATTTCTGTGGTTGGTGGTGCTTTCACAATCCAAAAAAGTGTGTAAGATTCATTGGAGGCTGGGGCTATGGGTGGTGATGTGCTGCCTGGTGTGGTTGCTGGAACTACAAGAGCTAAGCAACATTTGAAGCCTCATATCGATATTCTTTAAGTATGCTCTTATTCTTCATAGTCTCCTATCATCTCCTTCCTCCATCTACTGAACTCGAGCAGTCATTACAGATGTGTAAGGATATTCTTCCTCTAGCATTGTTCCTTTCTCCTCAACAAATGTTCGTTTGCTTTTCTTTCTTCTGTCTTGCTTAACTATGTAGCAGTCACATTCTGTTCTAATTCTGGTGGTTCTAATTGTATAGCACATTATTTTGGGGGCTTCTTCTCAGGTTTCATGTTAGTTATCTACACAGGGAAAGAATTAGACAGGCACCACCACCCCCCAAAAGATGATATTTATTATCCATCATATGTTTGAGGCCCTCTCTTGGAGGCCACACTAGGTCTAGATTGCCAAGGAACTTACACTGTAGAGGAGGAACCAAGAAAGAAGTCAGTCAGTGAAGCTGGGGTTTGTGTTGATCAGAAATCAAAATAACATTAAAGAAAGGCACTTGCTAAAGACATTCTAGTTAGGGAAGGTTTCCTTATTCAAAAAGAGGCATAAAAGCTCTGCCAGCCAGAAGTCTATGGGATGTGTTCTAAACCAGGGAAAGCATGCAGACCTGTGGTAGGTGCGGCCCCTGCATACTAGGGGGACTAGAGGCAGGGACAGATTGAAGCCTTAAGTCAATTCCATTTCAGATGACACTGAAGATATTAGGTCATACTGGAATGCACATGCTACAAAGAGGGTTTAGATGTCAGTCTTTAATTCTGAGTACTGACTCAGTCTGTTTGTGGTACTGAAATGAAATATCCCAGGTTGGATATTTTATAAAACCAGAAATGTAGCTCTCACAGTCCTGGTGACTGAGAAACCCAGGATTAAAGAATCAATGTGTTTGGTACCTAGTGAGACCTTGGTCTCGGTTTCCAAGTTGAAGTTGCTGGAAATAAGTGGCGTTGTGTCCATGAATTCCATTCTGTCATGAGCCTGTCGCTAAGAGTGCCAGTGCTATCTGAGAAGGCAGAGCCTTCACGCTTCTCATCACTGCCTAAGGCTGTACTTTTTCATACCATGGCATTGGGGATTGAGTTTTAGGATGAACCTTAGATCTCATCTAAGCCATAGCAGCAGGGGAGGAGACCACTCAGCCTTTGAAGCAATATAATGCTCAGGAGGGGGAGTCACAATGACGCAAGAGAGTAAACGAAAAAGCCATTTATTAGCCTCAGATGTTAACTCCAAGGGCTGTCAACTCTAAGTGGGTGAGCTAGGTAGTCTAGAGCTCGATCTCTGGAAAACGTTTTCCCAGTGAGTTAGATGAGAAGCCACACTGGTCACTTCCTTGGTTCCTCCCCACTGGCCAGGCGGCATTGCGACACTCAATCTCATAAATCCCACTGCAAAGAAAGGCAGAAGGAAGCAAACAAAAAGACAAAGGCAAGACCGTTTTCCAACTTCTTAAGGAAAGACTTGGAAAAAAAGACAAGGAATCCAGAATCTAGGGTGGCCATTGGTTTCTTCCAGTACAACACAATGGCTGTCATACTATAGCAAAGATCTGTGCTCAGGAGAAGACCAATCAATGTTCAGTTCCTATGGATCAGGACAGCATCCTCTCTGAGGGATGCAGAAACAAAGGTGTTGGATTCTTTATAAATCCATTGTGTCTCTTTCCACTTTACCAATGACAGAAGCCAGAAGCCCCCAGCACAGTTTTATTCTCCATCAGATCTTTAATTAAGCTCTTCGACCCTTTGGACTTACTATTCACATAGATCTCTGGCAAGAGCGTGCAGTGTTGCTAGGGAGTTGGAATTGCCATATCAGTCTCAGGCTCAGTACTCATTCTCTGATGGCTATGTCTTTCTCATTTGATATGTAGAAAACACGGCAGCTTTGTTATTGAAGGCTAATCATCTTTCTCAGGTCAAAATAAAACATTCTAGCCATCATGGCCTTAGTATGTGAGTTAGCGAATGAATCATAATGTCCGTTGCAAAACATATTTAATTTTTTCAGCCATACTACAGTCCTCATGCTAGAGACAGAATGAAAGCAGAGTTGGAGAGAGAGCTCAGTGTTTAAGAGTACTTAGTACTCTTACAGAGGACTGGAATTTGGCTTCCAGCACCCACGCCAGGAGGCTCTCAGTCACCTGTGACTCTCAGTCCACAGGATTGGATGCCATCTTCTTGTGTCTTTGAGTATTTTGTACACATGTGCACATACCACTGCATAAGCATACACACAATTTAAAGATACATATGAATGGAGGGCTGGAAAATCGGCTTTGTTGATAAACTGTTTGCCATGCAAGCACAAAGACCTGAGTTCCACTTTGAGAATCTACATAAGAACAATAAATAAGGTGGGGCGGCAATTACTTATAAGTCCCCTTGTGCGGAAGTGGAGGGAGACTCCAAAGGCTCACTGGGCAGCCAACCCAACCTAATTGATGAGTTCTGGATCTAATGGAGAGGATTTGTTTCAAAAGGTTGATGGCTTCTAAGGAACTGTACTCAAGGTTGCTTCTACACACACACACACACACACACACACACACAGTGGTCTACAGCATTTTAAAGGATCACAGTCTAAATCCTCAAAGTTTCAGGCAGGGAGGAATCTTAAGACTGGGTGTCTACTGCTTAAATCTCCTCTATAGAGTGGCTCCCAAGAGAAGAACTTCCCCTGGAAAGTGACAGTGTGAGTGAACTTGTGATCACTCAGGACAGGATCAGCTCTGTCATTATCAAATGCAAATCCATGTGTATGGGCTTACTCCTGAGTTCTATGAAAATTCTGGTTCATACAGAGGTCACCGGCTAATGCACAAGTCAGGCAAAGATTAAAACTTAAAAATACAAATTGAAAACTTAAATAAGGCCTCTACCAAGTGGCACAGTGTGGTAGGTGGCGGGGAGACTGGAGCAAGGTAACCCAGCCTCTGTTCGTAGTTCCTTCGGGGAAATGCTGGACAGGCATGTTAGTACTATTTTAAAAAAAAAAAACAATTTAGGATTTTTCCAATGGTATCTCTGATTTTTTTCTAATTGGCTACAGACTCAAACTCTTTAAAGTCTCTGCAGGGCCACACTGAGAAACACCACACTTACAGGTATATTTGACTCCCGAAAACTAATTTTAAGCCATCTTTCTTCCTTCTTCTCTCTTTCTCTTTAGACAGTTTCATGAATCCTAGACTGGTCTCAAACTTGCTATAAAGCTGCGCATGACCTTAATGTGCTGGCTGTCCCGCCTCTGTCTTCCAAGCGCTGGGACTGCAGGTGTGTGCACGCTACCTGGTTTATGCAGTGGCGGGGATCAAACACATGGCTTCGTGCATGCCAAGAAAACCCTCTGCCAATTGAGATTTCTCCCCAGCCTTGTTTCACCCCATCCCATGCTAAGCCCCACAGCTGTAAGAAGAAAACGTCCATACTGGTTTTTTTCCCCCATTTGGCAGAGCATCATGTACTTGATGACAGATATCCCTACTGATTATCACCACGATTCTCATAACTTCCTCCACGTTGTAGGCTACTATCTGCCGACTCACGGGATATTCTTGACCCAAATAACAAACAGCTGCACACAACAACAAACTGGGAAACATCCATAGGAAAACTCTGAAAAACCCTCAGATAGGGTGGAGAACACTGGCCAAACTACTTCCTGCCTGCATAAAGAGAGTCCCAGAGGTCTTTCTGTCTCCACCTCCCCAGTGCCAGGGTTACAAGAAGGTGCTACAACACCTGACTTTCAAAATGTTGGCTCTGAAGGTCAAAGTTGGGCCCTCATGATAGACAGCCAACACTTTCACAAGGGATCTAGTTCCCTGGCCCCTACATTTTCTGGTTACGTGTTCTTCTGACCTCTACTTATAATATTATATCTCTAATTTCTTTCTCACCAGGTTAGGGACTTGTTTCTAGCAATAAGTGTTTGAAGATGTGGTTAGGTGTGCAGCTGGACTTCCCCTTTGCATATTCTTGATAAGTATTGGGATATTCTTGGATAAATCATTTTCTATACAGCTGTTTTAAACAATCAAGCAACACCCATTGGCCCATGCTTGCCAAGGACCTATTAATCCAGTCTGGCTGGATTTTCACCTTCTTAACAGGCACATGTCTTGGTTCTTCCTTAGTCAGGTGGGATGAATCTAAGATTTCCATTTCTCCAGCAGCATGGATCTGGAATCCATCTTTCTCTTCTGATCCCTGTTGTTGGGTTGCTGAAAGGGGTGCCCACCAGTGGACCTGAAATGTTACTGAAGCAAAATGTTTTGTGTATACCCCATTATGTTCTCAGTTCATACATAGAGACCTTTCAAAGACATTTGAGTTTTATTCTCTGCGTACACATGTGAGCCTGAGTAGATGTATGTGCACAAGTTGTGGGCCGTATCTGAAGACAGCAGACGAGGGCATCAGAGTCTGTAGAACTAGAGTTACAAATGGTTGTGAGTCACCTGATGTGGGTGCTGGGAACAGAACTTGGGTCCCCTGTTAAAGCCACAGGATTAACTGCTGAGCCAGCCCCCGCCCCCCTGAGATATCCTGGCAGTCACACAAGCTCCTCAGAACTAGAACATTGCCAGCTTACTGCACATCAAGAACAGAAGGCTGTGTGGGCTCTGGATTGAAACTTCTCTGACAGTCTAATTTGACTCTCGTGCCAGTCACTGTTTCGGTCATTGTGGCCTAGGCCACACCTAACCGAATTCTTCTTTCCTTTTTTCTTGTGCCTTCCAGTTGAGATCCCAATGTGGCTTTGGAAATGATCAAAACTATTTATGGCAGAGTAACAAAGTAGGTCATCTTTGGTAAACAAATATTTTGAGTACAATGTCAGGAACCAATAAACATAAAACGATACTGTTAACAAGCAGTTAGAGATAAAGCAGAAGATGTCCCCTTGGTAAGTCAGAGGATCTTTTAGCAACATTCATTTTCTCAGCAGTATAGGCTATAAAATCTCCTCTAATAATGTAAATGGTCTTATCTTTAAAGCATTTTCTAGATACTAATTAGCTGGTATGACCCTGAAATATTATCACCAAAGCTGTGTGCCAAAGTGCATTATTAAAAAATTAGGATATTGAATATGCATTCGGCTTACAACTTTTTATTGAAATTGGATTTTTGGTGATCATTTAGAACTATAGAATCAAGTGGGTTTGGCCCACAGTTATAATGCTATTGTGTCCTATGTCGTGAGTTACTGTAGAGGGGTCCCCTAGATTAGGGTGTCTCAACTAGTGGCCATTTTGACCCCTGTAGGTTATTTAGAATGTTTTGATGCTCTTTTTAATTTCATGGCCAGGGAAGGCTGTTTGTGTGAGCTTACTGGGGTCTTAACCACACACAGGGCAGCCCTCCCCGGTCCACAAGAAGACTCATCTACTCCAAGTTGTCTGGAGTGCTGAGGTGGAGACACCCTTGTTATAGAGGAAAATGGATTCTCTCGGCTCCTACCCCTCTGGCCTTACTTCCCGGACCAGAGCTACCATGTTACCAAACTGCAGTATTTTCAACTAAATCATAACTTTGGGATTTGTACAAAGAGGCCTAGGGTGAGTCTGATAGTTAATATTGACTGTCACTTTGACGAGATCTATAGTTACGAAGGAAATGAGACTCCAGACATGTCTGTGGGGGATTATTTGACTTAGGAAAATTGAGGTGGGAAGACCCACCCTAAATGTAGATAGTTCTATTTCTTAGGCTTGGGTCCTGGACTGAATACAAAGGAGAAAGAGATCTGACCCCCAGCATTCATTACTCTCTGCTTCACAGTTGACCCCCAGCATTCATTGTTCTCTGCTTCACAGTTGAACACCAGCATTCATTGTTCTCTGCTTCCTGACTGTGGATATAATGTGACCAACTACTTCCTGTTCCTATTGCTAGACCTCTCTGCCTCATCACAGGCTGTATCCCCTGAAACTGTGAGCCAAAATAAATGCTTTCTCCCGGAAGTGGCCCTTGTCATATCCAGGAGAAAAGTAGTTAGTGATGGGTTAACTTGTTCAGTGGGATAGAAGTGACAATTTGATTTGTGGATGAAGGGGCCCTAGAATGAGATATCAGGAAAATAAGAAATCTGAAAAAGTAACGGAGATTTCTAGAAGGAGGAAGAGCACTAGGTAATATGGTGTGGTACCAGGGAGGTCGTAGATGGAAGCTAGTGGAACATTCTGCTGCAAGCGGGACTCTAAGAGAAAAGGCATTTCTAACAGTCAGTTCAACATCTTTGTTTTCCATAATACAGGGCTCTTGATAACTGCAAAGCCTCATAAGGCAGCTTTATGCACAGGCACACTCCTGCCCACCTTGTGAGTGGTTTGTGGTAATGTCAAAGGAAAGGAGATGAAATCTATGGCTGCAGCAGTGTAGTATAAAGAAAGATGGGTCTTCCTGGGACCGCCAAGCTTCAGGAGCCATAAAGGAAGGGCCAAGATAAAAATGTAATAAGGAAGCTGTAAATCCCTGTCAGCTTGCAGAAATCCTGGGAAAGCAAGTGAATTACTATAGAACGAGAGGAAAGGATGCAAACAGATTTCAGTGAGATCTCAGAGGACGAGGTCTCCTCAGCCTTCTCTGGGTAAATGTATGATCTCAAATAACAGAATTCTAAGTTGATTTGGCTTAAGGAAGATGAAAAAAAAGGAAATGTAGTAACCTTAAAAAATAGAAAACATGATGGTTTCCCTAGGGTAAATGGCAGCATCAAGAATTCTCTCCCTCCCTCCATATTGTGATCTTCGGTGACAAGTTCATTCTCAGGACAAGTTCATTCTTTTTATACAGCAGCAGAGATGAGTACCATGTAGTCTGGCATTCAGGGTTCCATGGTGGTGGCTATTTTAAAACAAAAGGAGGATTTCCTTTCCACCTATAGTGCAACTTTCATGAGTCACCGCCCATGTTAGGCTAGGGGCTTTGATAATGCAGCTGCCTCTGAGTCACCCATGGTCTTGTAAGTAACCCCAGTGAATGCATTGGCTCATCAAGCCAGGCTTAGACGGAATCTGTCTCATGCTCTGCTGGAATGAATAGACGTTTCATTATAGATGGCTCAGAGGAGTCACAAGACAAAAGGTTCAGCTGCAAAGGAGACTGTTGAGGATGGAGGCCCGTAGCCGCTCTCTGAGAGGATCGACTTGGACCTCGGGTTCTCATGTTAGATCCTGAGCAGATCATTGTGGTGTGCTGAAGTATCACACCTAACAGTTCTCATTCGTCGGAGGGTTTCTCTGGGAAGAGTTTTCACTGGGCCAGGTAGCTCTTTGCAACTAAGGTGGCAATTATAAACGAAGGGGCAGTTCCTGCTGCATGGCAGCAGTTCTGTTCTTAATGCAGACCAAGGGCATACGTGGTTGAGCCTGGCTAGTAAGGTTCTGTGGGAAGGGCTGGAGGAGTGGCTCATCAGTTAAGAGCACCTCAAGAGGACCCATTTCAATCCCTAGCAATTACATGGCAGCTCACAATCATCTGTAACTCCAATCTCAAGAAATCCAGCACCCTCTTCTGGCTTCCATAGGTACCAGGCACAAACATGCATGCTTGCATGCATGCAGAAACATCCATACACATAAACAATAAATAAATAAAAACTTTAAAAAGGATTCTCTTTGAGGGCTTTACATGTGCATTCATGAGATATTAGTAAGCCATCCCTCGCTCATCTACACACCGCTCCCTTTCATTTTACTCTGGCTTTAGAATCCAATAATACAAGCCTCATAAAATGATGGAGAATTGTACCTTTTTCCTCTGCTTTCTGGAAGAGATAATGAGCCACAATCTTTGTAAACTCTTCTATAACTGTTTGGTAGAATTTTTAGTGAAATCCCAGAGTCTGGAGATTTCATTTTCTGAAGAGGTTTGAATTACAAACTCAATTTCTTCTATGGCTATAGACCTATCCAGATTGTCCATTTGGTTGAATTTTGGTAGATTGTGACTTTTAAGCAATTTGGTCATTTCTGCTAATTGCTGAATCAACATTTACAGATTATAACCTCTCCTTCTACCTGGCAGGTGTGAAGCCATACTAACAGCTTCCTGCTTGAAATTCATGATGGCCACTGCTCTCTTTTTTATTTCTGTCACTCATATTAAAAGTTTATTTGTAGACTTTGATTGGGACTTGCTGGATCTGTAAGTTGCTTTCGGTAAGGTTGCACATGTCACAATATATGTTCCACCCATTCATAAGCATGTGAGATCTTTTCACTGCTTGGTGTCTTCCTCAGTTTATCTCTTCAAAGATGTCAAGTTTCCCTCATAAAGGTCTTTTGCTCTCCTTACTATGTTTGGTCCTAGATTATTTTCCTTTGAGGCTACTGTGGGTTGGACTGTTTCTATAGTCTCTTTCTCAGCGTGCTTGCTGTGGGTTGATCTTGAATCCTGCCCTCATCCTGAAAATGTTGATCATCTCTAAACGCTATCTGATAGAATTTTTGAGATCTCTTCCATACAATATTATCTCATCTGCTTTAAGGTTTTTTGTCATGAAGAATGAATTTCATAGTATCGAATTCTTTCTATTTCTTTTTCCTTTTGCTTTGTCTATATTATGTTACCTTTTTCTAATTTCTTTCAAAAAATAATCTTAATTTTTATTTATGTGCATGTGTGTTTCTGTGTGAATGCCACATGACTGTGAGAGCCCACAGAGGCCAAGAGATCCAAGCCATCAGAGCTGGAGTTAAAAGTAGTTGTGAGCCTCCAATACAGGTTTGTGAACTGAACTCAGGTCCTCTGGAGGAGCAGCCAATGCTTTAACTGCGTTGTCATCTCTCTACTTCCTTTTTCTTTTTTTTTCTTTTTTTAACTTGGATTCTTGCAGTAGATGCTGTTAGCTGAAATTAGGTTAGAGTCTAGAATTATCCTCATTTCTATATGAGCAGTGAGTGCTATAACTTTCTCTCTCAGCACTGCTTCAGTCCTCTTGTAAAATTTAATGTCGTGTTTTAATTTTTACTCAGCTTTAAACAGTTTTAGACTTCCTCTGAACCACATATTGTATAGATGTAAGCTGTTTAATGTTTTTTGTTGTTTTCAGAGATTTTCCAGTATTATTGGCGTCTAGTTTCACTATGTTATGGTCAGAAACCATGGTACCTCTGATGCAGATTCTTAAGTCTTTTTAAATGATGTCAAATACTGAACCTGTGATCTGGATTTAACCAGAATGGCAGGCCATCAAGGTCCTGGGGTCCTCCTGCCTCTGTCTCCCAGAACTGGGATTACAGGCATTTGCCTTTGTACACAGCTGTCTTTATGGGTGCTGAGTGTCTAACTCTGGTTCTCTTGCATATGTGGCAAGCATGTGCCAACTGAGAAATCTCTTCAGCCTCAAGTCTCTTATTTGTACTGATACATGATGATTATAGTTTGTTGTGTTCACAGCTGGATGAGGTCATTAACGCCTCTCCTCCCCAATGTCCATGAATCACAGGTCCTGGCACTTTAAGAACTAAGTAGAAAGTGAGAAACGTCCAGTATGGTTTAACTTTGATGATCCACTGTTCAATTTTTTTTCTCTAAATGATGTTGAAGATTGTATCAGGATCTATCTGCCCCTTCATGTCTAGTAGTGTTTGTTTTATGAAATTGACTGTACTGTTCTCCAGGGCATGTGCGCTTATAGTCAATACACAGTGACCTTCTGTTTGTTCTGATCAAAGATGGGTGTCACTCTTCTAGACATGGCAGGATCTGGGGAAAGGGAGTCAATAAAGGAAGCAGACTAAAGTCCTATGCAATAGCCAATGTTATCCAGAGCCTCAGACAATTAATACTCTGAAGGTTAGGAAAGGTCACATGCGTTCAGCTGCATACAGTCATGAGGACAAGCTGCATGTGGCAAAAACAGGTTTTCTGTAGAAGTCTATGAACAAATAACAATAGCCAGTTGCAGTGAATAATCTGAAGTAAACCCACTCTTATCTGCTTTGCCTGGGAAGGGCACAAAAACACCTTCCAAGAACAATCTGGGGTCACAAGCCTCTTGTCTTGCTTTCTTGGAGTGTTCTCACAGGCACTCAGAATTCTCCTCACACGACTCCATTCTGAACCACGTTCCGACTGTGGAGTTGGGGTCTGCTTGCTGGACACGACTCCATTCTGAACCACGTTCCGACTGTGGAGTTGGGGTCTGCTTGCTGGATGTGAGGCTATGGCACTGACGCTTGCTTATAGATCACATTTACTTGGAATAGCATTTGTTTTCTAACCTTTCACTCCCGGGGAAGGCTGTTGCCAATGCAGTGGGTTTCTTGTGAGCAGCAAATAGTTGAGTCTTGCACTTTAATGTGGTCAGGAAACCTGTTGTTTTTAATTGGAAAATTAAGACCATTTACAGTTAGGGTAATAATGTAAAAGTATTAAAGGATTCTGGTCACTGGATTGATTTTTTTTAATATTTGTTTTCTGATTCTTTTTTGCTTTTCTTTCATTCTAGTGGAATTTATTTTTCTTGTTTGTTTCTGGCATTTGTGTTTATATTCCTCCTCTTAATCAGGATTCCTTTAAGTATCTTCTACTGAGTGTTAGCTTGATGGTCGTAAATACAGAATTTCAGACCCCTTGGCCTTTAGAGTTTACAGTGGGAAACTCACTGTTATTCTGATAGATTTGTCTTTATGAGTGATTTTGCCTTTTTTTTAAAAAAAATTCCTAATTTTCTCTTTCAAGCTTTCAATATTATTTCTTTGTCCTATATTGTTGGTCTATTTGTTATAATATGTTGTGAATGTTGTGAATATGTTCTGTTTGTAGTTCTGTATGTTCATTGCATCGAAATATCAATACCGTTTCTAAGACTTGGAACATCTGGTTTTCTCCACACTAATTTTTGAAGATGCCATTTTAAATGCATGTAATTTTCTGAGCATCAGTTGGCTGAAGATATATGGATTTACTCATAACATCTCTCCTGGGTTTTTCTTTGGGGGGGTGTTGGACTGTGTTTTTATGTCAAAATTCATGTTTTGTTGTTGTTGTTGTTACTCTCCTATGGTATATCATGAAATCAGGTATTGTCATATCTCCACATTTTCCTTTTCTTTTTACAAGTGTGGGAATGTGTATACAGTATATATACATGCATACATGTGCTTGCAAGTATATTATTAAGGAGTACGCAGGCCAGAGGAAAACCTCATGTGTCCTGCTCTACCACTCGCCATGTGTTCTTTTACTCCCTGAGACAGTCTCTCTCTATATAACTAGCGAGACTCTGTTAGAGAAAACCAAGTTTTCATTTGCCATTCTGGATTAGATACAGGTGTTGTGTCTACTTCCCTTCTTGGTGCTGGGACCCCATCTAGCTTAGACAGGTGCAGGTCCTGTGCATACTAACCTAGTTTCTGGGAGTTCATATGTGCTTTGAAGGCCTTTCCCCTCGGTCTCCTCTGTCCTCTTCAGCTCTTTCTGCCTCCTCCTCCCTAGGTTCCCTGAGCCTCAAGGGAGTGGATTCAGTGGAGACATCTGACTTAGGACTGAGTATTCCAAGGTCTCTCACTCTCTGTAATTGTCAGTTGCCAGTGTCTGTGTTTGTTCCCATCTACCACAGGAGGAAGATTCTCTGATGAAGGCCAAGCAAGGAACTGATTCTTAGTAGAGGTCTTTCAATATATTGGTTAATTTTATTGCCAGATTAAGTTTGTCCCTAGGAAGTTTTGCATCTCTTTTTGAATAAGATTACTTTTTTAAAAAAACCAAATCCCCCCCCGCCCCACACACAGACACACACACACCAGTCGGCTGGGTTTGCGTGTTGGTTTTGCACCCTGATATTTTGCTGAATGCATTCATTGGTTTTTACAAACGTTTGGAGGAGTGAAGTTTGTTTGTTTGTTTGTTTGTTTGTTTGTCTTGTTTTGTTATAAGTTATGTCATCTGCAAACGGGCATTTTTTTTTACTTCCCTTTTATATTTATGGAGTTATTTCCTTCTCTCAACTAATTTCTCTGATGGAGTCTTTAAATAATTTAGTAACTGTGAGGAATAAGAAAGTTTCATTACAGAGGTTGATGAGGTGGTGACTCACAAAGACCATGTGATGCACGGCAGATGATTGCACTGTCACCTGAGAGTGTGGGAGTTGCCATGACTTATAACTAGATATTGTGGTCATTGTAAAACAAAGAACCATTCTGATACGCAGATGGCCTTCACTCATCATAACCCATGGTCAGCCTTTCAAGAAACCATTGCAAAGTGATGGTGCAGAGTGGGTGTCCAGGGTTCTGGTATCTGTGAACTCCACGAAGTTCTCAGTGCTGAACTGATCTAGTGCTGAGGAGAACGAGATGGCATCCATCTTGGTTAGGTATTATTGCATAGGAAACTACGGTAAAGTCAAGGGATGTTTATTGTTGCTCACAAGTCTGTGGTTCAGCTGGAGGGTCCCTTTCATCTCAGATGAGGTAGCTCATGTGCCTTGGGATAAGCTGTGTGCTAGGTCAGGTGCACCACCAAACTGGTTGGGATCCATCGCTCGCTTCAGAAGTCGGCCGGGCATTCACTTACCACTGACCTGGGATTTAGCTAAGATGCTGTGCATCTCCTTCACACAATTTCCCGGGGTCACTGAACTAACCAAGGCTTATTATTTCACAGTGTGTGGGGGGGATTCTGAGGTACATTTGCTTTGGGTTTCAGATCTGAGACACTGTCGTCATTTTTGTCTCATACTTTTGATGAAAAGCCTGTCCAAAGTAGTGGAATAAGGAAATAGACGCCTCATTTTCATGGGAGTGTCTAGCAAGTCACATTACAAAGTGAGATGATGTCCTGGAACTATGTATTGGGCCATTGGCACAGTCAATCTCCCACAGAGCCTTCAGCTAGCATACTTGAAAGCAATTTGGTTTCTAGGTACTTAAGTCTGCTTTGAGAGGTGTTCTGTGGGGCAGGAGAGTCTGAGCACCTACTTGGTGGTTTTACAGCAGCCTGTAAATCCAGCTCCAGAAGACGAAACATCTCTTTCATCTATAGACAGCCACATGCATGTGCTCACAACCTCCCCACAACACACAATCATATAATAATAATAAGATGCATTTTAAAAATAAACATTCTACTACTTAAAATGAGAAAAGGGGGCTCCTGAGCCACCTCAGTAATTTAAAGTGCTCGCTGTGCACGCGGGAAGACCTGAGTTCTTTAGAACCCACTTAAAGGTAGGTGGGGAGAACCTGCTCCACAAAGTCAACCTTTGACTTCCACGCACACGTTGAGGCATGCATGCCCACACAAGTCCATGGCATGCACACAATAATACTAATGACGAACAAAAATAAAGCAAGAAAAGATACTTTAAAGCTTTGCTCAGTATCTTACGTCAGTGTGATGTGTTGTCCTCACTGTGGATAATTTTTTTCATATATTAAAGATCACGAGGTTAGAAGACAGATGGAGGAGGGGTGAGGAGAGGGGAAGAAAGAAAGCGACCAAAGATGGAGCCTGAGAACTAGGAACATCAAGCTGGGGTGGGGGTAACATACTCTGTCTCCTGAGGCCTCGCTGCTTCCTGTGAGCCTCCAAGGCACTGGGAGACGTTTATTCTGACGGGCAGAGCAAGTCCTCACTTGTTACTGTTGAATAATCTGTGCCTCTGTTGGGAGGCAGAACCATTACTCAGCATTGCAATGCTTGGCTTTTGTCAAGTGCTTTGGTTTTATTTTCTAGGCGTCGCTTAGCACTCACACTCTTGTTCTGAATAGTATTTACTAAGCCCCTCTGTCTCCCTCCTCCTCTATTAAGAAATGCAAGTAGTTTATGAGAAGTTCTGAGATACTTATTGGACACTCTTCATATGGTCTTCTTAGGCAAGAAGGTTCTGGAAACTCTGGAACATTCTTTGGTATTCTTGCATACATCTTACTTGCTACTGTGCAAGGTGAAGGTATCTGCTTTATTGCATCCTGATTCCCTGCTGTATTTCTGCTCTGTGCTATAAGGGCACATGTCTGCATCCTCCTGAGAATGCCATTAGCAGAATTGTCATAATGTTCTAATTGGACATTTCTCATGATAGTTCTTTAATGTAAAAATCAATGTGAGGCAGAGCAAGGCAGGGTATATGAGCACATAAATCAGGTTGAAAACTAGTGTTTATTCATGTAGTCATTCGATCAATCAATTGCTTTCCATGTGCCGGGCGCCGTTCAAGGTCTTGAGAGGATTCACAGACATATTTCCTGCCCTTGCATTCATATTTCAGGCCAGGACAAAAAACAAACCTGTAACTAGCTGGACCACTGAATTCTGTCGTAAGAAAGCACTGGACTCACTGTCTCCTCTGCCATCCTGGGCTTTTAAATGGAGTGTGTTGAGAACAGGGGGACCTTTAGTTATTCTGACCTATTCAGATCTGCCACCTACTGTACGTTAGGTGCTTTGAGTCTTTCTTGTATGAAGTCATCATTTGCTTCTAAGATCAAAAATTATCTGTTGAATTCTAAGTGTTCTAGTTCAAGACCCAGTACAAGATGAGGATTTCTTTCTTTTTTTTTTTTTTTTAATCTCAATAAAGAGAATTGTCTAAAAAAAAAAAAAGCACTTCACACTGCTTAAAGAGCATCAGAGGAGCTTGT
This sequence comes from Mus pahari, assembly GCF_900095145.1. Classification (NCBI taxonomy): domain Eukaryota; kingdom Metazoa; phylum Chordata; class Mammalia; order Rodentia; family Muridae; genus Mus; species Mus pahari. The sequence continues at coordinate 110,628,761 of NC_034599.1, read as the reverse complement.
GGAATGACTTACCACAAGTTTGATAATTCATAAATCAGGTCTCCACAGGCAATAGTAAATGTGCAAGCCTATAGTAACGAGGGTCAGCGGTGCAGTTGGCAGGGCAAGGGGAGGGATGGGATGAGGCCTTCCTGACTTATCAAAGTAGAGAAGCCTGAATCAATTTCTCAGGTTTCCCTTAACATTTCATGACCACAGGAAGGCTGCCATGAGGAGACTCTCAGAATGTAGTGTGGACAGATGGTCAGGGATTAGGAGAAAATGTTCCTGAGATCCCTCACAGAGGCTAAGAGCACCACACACAAAAAATCTTGTAGGGCCATAAAAGGGATGCTCACCATCTAGACAGAATGCCTGGTGTTAATTAATTCCATTGTCAAACAAAGATAAACTATATAGTCAAGATTCTTGGAGAGAAGGAGCCAACCAGACACACATAAACATTCTCTGGTGCTTACCAAAGAAATACAGTCTTGGGGATGAAGCCTTGTGAGGAGACGCTTGCCCGTCATCCCTTTTCCATCTCTAGGAGGAGGATGCTGAGTAGCTGCAAATAAAGTTTGTGTTAGGTTTAGAGGATTCTCAGACCCTACTTACAGTACATAAATGCCACTGTGTGCATGATACATAAATGCACCCGTGTGTTTGTGTGCCTATGACTCTAAGACAGATACTTAGAACATTAGATGTTACCATGTTTAGGAGGCAATCTGGGCCTCTATCTGCTGCCCCATTCTTGAAAGATGTGTCTGGTTTTGTTTGATTGTTGGATTTTTAGTAATTAGGATAGTTAGGTTATGTTGTTTATGGTTCATCTTCACTGTCAGCCTGACTGGGTGTGGACTTCCCTAGGAGACACATCTCTGCGTCTGTCCGTGGGGCTGTTCCCCCAAGAGGTTTTAAAAAGTGGGGCAACACATCCTGAAAGTAGGTGGCAACATCTCGTGGACAGGGGGCTTAAAAAAAAACAATAAAGCCAGTAGAGTTCCAGCCTTCATCTCCCCCTGTTTCCTGCTCCACGAAAATGTGAGAAAAACTGTAGGATCTCCATGCTTTTCCAACCATGCTGGACCCCAGACTCTGATGGAAGATCCAAAAGAATTTTTTTTTAATTTTTTTTTCTTGTCAAATATCTTGTTACTGGAATGAGGGAAGTAACTGAAACCCTGGAACGACAGCAATAGTCTAATTTCAAAGATTAAAGCCCCAGGTTATTGCTTGCATTGAGTAAGCAGGCATGGAAGCTGGTTTGAGGAGTATTTCCAGTTTTCTCAAGATATTTAATGTACAAAAGAAAGTTTATCAGGACTGTAAAAACATGGTTTTAGGTTGGCTACTACTTCAACCATCTCTGTGGTTGATGCAAGAAGGAACTTCTGATGCAAGAAGGAACTTCTGATTTTTATCAAAAGCAGAAGGCACATTTCTTTGGCAAATTTTCCCACTGTCATGTTTTAGCTAAGTAAGGTCAGAAATTAGGAAACTTTCTTATGTTCCAACTTATTGTAAATAATGAGGACCTGATGCCATGCAAAAGATCAAAAGCAAATGTGACCATAAAAATTAGTAAATTAAACTTGTTCTAGGTAGTATTACCAGCTTGGAAATTTCTAGAGATGAACTGTGGATTGTGGATATTTTAATCATTTCATAATCTTTAGTAACTAAATTATTTAACTGTATAGTTAATGTATTGATGACTTTGGCCCAGTGGAATTGGGCACTCAACTTGTATGTCCATCAAAATGAATGACACTTGTTTACATGCTAAACAGAAGGCCTCGTCTCCCAGTCTCAAATCTCTGGAGAGTCTGCTGTGGTAGGTTGGAATTAATGTCTCCTTCTTTCAACCTCAGCACTGTTGATGTTGTAAGTGACATGAGTCCTTGCTAAGTGTGTGGGATCCTGCCCTATGCATCGTAAGAGGTTTAGTCTTCCTCAGTTGGTCCTTCAGATAAACATTTGTTAAAAAAGGGGGGGGGGTATTTGAAAACTGTGGCATGAAGTAGAATTATTGCTACCATAGAGTTATTTTCTCAAGGATGCTTAAGGCAAATGATATTTTCGGTTGTCTAGATTGGCTCTCATGTGCAGTGAGCAGAGCAGAGCCTCATGTTGTACAATGAATCCTGCACCACAGGATATGATCTTGTAAGGGGAACATTTCAATGTGATTGTTATAAAAGGTACAGTAGACCAATTTAGTTTTGGGGGAGAGGATGTGATAGAGCCACGAGTCCATCAAAATGCTTTAGGAACTTTTTGAAATGTTATTCACATTCTGATTTTCAACTCCAAACACAAGAATTTTTGTGCTCTGGGCTTTCTTAGTGTTAGTCTCTCTCCTGTAAGCCTCACAGTAGGAACATCCCTTTAGCAACTTGAGCATCATCTAGAGACTTGTTTGGATTACAGATTTCTAGAACATACAACTGAATCCTGGGGTGGAGTCCAGAAAGCTGGGATTTAACAAACCTCCCAGGTGATTCTAATGATGTTAGCTGCTAAGCTTCTTTGGCAAATACATTTGCCTTTGGTTAAATACATTTTCCTTTTGGAGATGATATCTTTCTGGTAATCGAGGTTAGCTCAAAATTGACTGGTAGCCTCAAACTCACAACACTCTCGCCCTCAGCCTCCTAAATGCTGAGATCATAATCATGCGTTGAATGTTTCTGAAAGCAGAAGTAATTAATCCTTAATCATTACTATTATTACCTTGTACATAGCAAGTATTAGATAGATACCCGTTGCCAGATTCCTACGATTGTGTTGGGAGCTGTGCTGTGAGTGAAACTTGGGGTTGCTAGACATCAATTCAATATTTCTATTTGCTGCTTGATATTTAACACAAGATCTAGTATTCGGTTGGGCAGGTGTGGTACCTAACTGTCAAGATTAAACTATCTTCTTCCAGTGAGACTTCTTGCTTTGAAACTTACTAAGTAGAGTTTGAAAAGCCCCCCAAACCTTTGAATCTGAAAGTCTAGTCTTCATCTTCTCTGTCCTGTTGTGAACAAGTGGCCCCATGTCTTTGTACCCACCCGGAGCCACGGCTGCCCTCTTGCTAACCAACCCCCCCCAAAAGCGCCTTGAGCACCCACCCCATGCACCTTGCTGCCTCACAGTCACCTCCTGGAGAAGCTGCTCTGTCCTCCTGACTCTGCACTTCTGCTTCTCTATATTTCTGTGCTTAGATTAATATTTTAAACAGTTTTGTTCTCCATGCCTACGCAAAGTCCTGTTCCATAAGCAGTTCCACAAAGTCAGCCCTGTTCAAGTGTTAACAGACCTCAAAATCTGATGTCCTACTGAGAGCCTTCCGATCCTCATTCTTTTTTCTCCTCTCCTGCTCTGAAAGCTCTGAGCCTAGCTCAGCAGTCTTTGATCAAGAAGCGAATGCCCAGTAATGTCTTGACATATAATGCTGTCAGAATGCAAATTATACAGAGGCTTAGAGTTGTACCTGAGAGGGATTTAAGCAGTCTCAAACCTGTCTGTGGTATTAGCTTGCTTCTAAGCTACCCAGTTGGAGATGCGTCTGGACCATTATTTTGCACTGAACATGTGGCTAAATTTCTTTTTGTAGTTGTTGTGAACAAACACCTGACAAGAAGTAACTCAAGAGAGGAAGGGTTTATTTTTGTCTCCCAGTTTGATGAGACAGTCAGGCTGACTGGGAAAGACACAGTGGCTGGTCCACACTGGTCCGAAGGAAGCAGAGCCCATCCTCTGTGACTGGCTTCTTCCTCCCACTAAAGCTTTCTAAGTATTTCTAGAGAATGTCTCAAGCCCTAGGCTCAGGGAGGACAGTCCACATCCCAAGCACAAAAGCACACTCCCCGGAACTTGGTTCTCTCACCACTCTTTTGGCCAGAATCTCTTAGATTTTGAAACATAATTATTTGTTTTCTATGCACAATGGACATCACAGAAAGTTTAAAATACTTTTAAAAATTAAAATGTCTTTATAGTTTCAATTATGATTTTGATACCTATTGTTTATGCATTATAAAATATATTATTTAAAGCATTTTTCTCTTTAGTGTTTTTTTCTTTTTTTACTCAATGCCCTTCAGCATTTGGTGAGCTGATTCTATATTTCTTCCTTGGTCTAATGATGTAATGCATTTTTTAAAAGATTTATTTATTATTATATGTAAGTACACTGTAGCTGTCTTCAGATGCACTAGAAGAGGGCGTCAGATCTCATTACAGATGGTTGTGAGCCACTATGTGGTTGCTGGGATTTGAACTCAGGACCTTCGGAAGAGCAGTCGGTGCTCTTCACCACTGAGTCATCTCTCCAGTCCCTGCATTTTGTTAATGCCTTCGCAAATATTAAAACACTGCTCCCTCCTTGAGATAAACTCTCATTGGTCATAACAGATAAAATATTTATTAATTCATTGATTCTGGTTTACTACTGTTTCTGCTCACGGAATTGTATTTTGGATCCCAGAGAGATTCCATTCCATTTTAATCTGTTCTCCCCTCTATTTATGTATATATATTATATATTATCCATATTCATAACCAAAAATACAAATGGGACATAAGGATATGAAATGAAGATTAAACCTTCCCTCCTTAAAATATGATCTAACATTGCTCTCTCCACAGTGAAAAAATTATTTTTAAAATGTACCTGTACTTTCAAAAATGTATAGGCATATGAATGTTTACTGTAACATATAATCCGTTAAATAGAATGAGGTCATTCATTGTTTGTTTATTGCTTTTTTTTTTTTGAGTGAGTGTATTTTAGAATATCTAAATAACAAAATGCTAACTATTCCAAGGTTCCTCTGGCAGACTACAAAGTGTGATGATGAATCTGAGGAGAAGGCTGCTCTGTTTGAAGGGTGTGGTCCCCATAACCTCATGGGTTTGAACTAAAGGATGCACAGTGCCGCCTTGCATGATGTGTCTTCTTAGTTTACTCTCTTGCTGATGACCATTGATTGTCCAGGTTTCTTTTATAACTAGCAATATTATTATTCTTTAAAGTTCTGCATATTTATACAATGTGCATTGATCAGATCCATCCGCTGGCACCTCCTTCCAACTCCCCCTAGAATTCCCAACTCCATCTCTGTCCCAGCTCCGTGTCCTCTTTGTATTCCTGTTTTGGTATTAATGGCTACCTATGTGCAGTTAGTGTTAGTCCAATGCACAGGTGTGTGTGGCCTCTGGGGCACGAGCAGCTGGCAGTGACCACTTCTGCAAGGAAGATCAACCGAACTCCCTTCAGCAGCAACGGAAGCCAGTCATCTTCCAAATTCATGCTAGAATCTTGACTGGCTTGTAGTGTGTAGGTCTTGTGCAGACAATCACAGCAACCGTGAGTTGATCTATGCAAAAGCCACACTGCGTCCGGGACTTCACAACTCTCCTCATTTGCTTGCTCTTTCTGTCCTGTCTTCTCCGAAGCTCCCTGAGCCTTGAATGGTGGTAGGAAGTGGATGCAAATGACCTAACTACAGCTGAGCTGTCTCATGTATCACAGTCATTTGGGCTCTGCACTCTGATGAATTATTAAGATAATTCATGTCATGTCTTCTTGCATCGATTTCTATGCATCTGTGTACCTCAGAAACAAAATGACTTCTGCTGTGTGTCCTGACACCCAACGTTGTGATAGGTGTCCCACATTGCTCTTCAAAGAATTTATACTTTTTTTTTAATTCAAAAAGCAGTGCTTTGTCCTTGACATAAGAAACCAGCCTGCATTTTGCAGTTCTGAGCAATGCTCTCCGCTAAGGTGTGGTCTTCATGTATGGCCTCCATTTAGCTCCCCGGCTGGCACTGGGAGAGTACGCTGTTAAAATCCTCTTGGCTCCTTTCCCTGAGAGCTCTCTACTTCTTTTCTCCAAGATGATAATGAAAAAGTTAGAGAGCTTTTATTTCTATTCCTCTTTTGAAAGAACTCTGCCTCTGAGAGCTTTTAATTCCCAAAATTTTCCTCCATAAGCCTCAAACAAATTTTAACCTCATTTGCTTTCAGGAGAGAAGATATTTCCAGAAAAACATTAAGTTAGCAAAAAAAAAAAAAAAAAAAAATCGCATTCACTCCCCTTGTAGTGGTGCATCTAATAAAATCCAAGGGAGAGCCACAAATGCCACTGGGTTGGCGCTCCTCTTCCTGTGCCCAGGGGAACAGTGAAACCTGCTCCCTCTGCCTGTTTTCCTGCCTGGTAGCAATTCGGATGAGTCTGTTCCCTCTCACTTCACCCTGTGGTGGTGTTCTCCCTCATCCATTGACCCGACTTCCATCTTCTTTACCCCAGCCTTTCCCTGCTGCTTTCTTGTATGGCAGAGGCACCAGCAGCCTCTTCTCTCTCTGTTGGATTTTTCCTCAGGTCGTGTGTCCGACCCTTCCCGAGGGCAGGAGAGATGTAGCCGGGGCTTCGCCCAGCGAGGGCCGCTTCTGTCTGAGATTAAGAGTATGCTTCCAGTTGTTCCCCCACCGCAGTCCTGCGGGGCTGCGCTTCAGCTGTTCTATTTCATGTGTCTTGGCCAGGCTTCTGGGGGTTCCCTAAGCCCCAATCATGACAGTCCCCAACCAACACTTTCAAGGCCACTGTGTGGACCACACTAGGTTCTAAGCAAGCAAGTCCTGCTTTGAATCACAGCTGTGCGACCAGCTTTTCATAGGGCTGGCTGACTCAAATTGAGCCTCTCTTTCCTCGTTATCACAACAGAAATAGTTATAATGTCAGATGGAAATAGTAGCCTGCTAGGAAATATCTTACGGACACAGTGTGCATCAAGTACTGAATGGTACCTGGAGCCCAGAGCTCAGAGCTCAAGAAATCCCCAGAATGGCTGATGCTGTTGTTGGTGATGTTGTAGACAGGGATTTATTTGCCCCCTATTCCTGTTGCTTCCCTTCCCAGTCTGTGTAATGATGTTTTTAGAGATTCAGCACTGTGGTGGTTTATATATGCTTGGCCCAGGAAGTGACACTATTAAGAGGTGTAACCTTGTTGGAATAGGTGTGGCCTTATTGGAGGAAGTGTGTCACTGTGGGAGTGGTCAATGAGAACTTCCCCCTCACCACAGGGGAACATGGCTTCTCCTAGCAGTCTTCAGATGAAGATGTAGATCTCTCACCTCCTCCTGCACCACACCTGCCTGGATGCTGCCATGCTCCTGCCTTGATGATAATGGACTGAACCTGTAAGCCAGTCCCAATTAAATGTTCTTAGAAGAGTTGCCTTGGTCAAGCTGGGCATGGTGGCGCATGCCTTTAATCCCAGCACTTGGGAGGCAGAGGCAAGCAGATTTCTGAGTTTGAGGCCAGCCTGGTCTACAAAGTGAGTTCCAGGACAGCCAGGGCTACACCTGAAAAACCCTGAGAAACCCTGTCTCGAAAAACAAAACAAACAAACAAACAAACAAACAAACAAAAACAAAAACAAAAAAAAAGAGCTGCCTCGGTCAAGGCATCTGTTCACAGCAGTAAAACCCTAACTGAGACAAATACTCTCACAGTGTGGCTTATTGGATGGTGGATGTAAATGCATATGCTTTATTTGGGGTAAACAGGGGATTAAATACCTTTTGTGGGGAAGGACTACCCAGGAAGAGAAGTTCATTGGCTAAAGTCTCAGGGCTATCTAGATTCCTCATTAGCATGGAGAAGACCTCAAGGTGCTACACTACAGGACTCGGGGTTCGTGGTCCTCAGTGGGGTGTTGTGGTTATGTGTTCCAGAGCAGACAGGTAGGGAGCCACTTCACTCCCATGGACTCCTGGGGTCTAAGATCATTCAACCTTATCCTTATGTCTGTCTGGAAACACAGCCCCACATGCCCTAACCCATGGCTAGGGGACACATGAAAATTAAGAGGAACTCTCTAAGCTGGATCCCGATTACAATTCAGAGGGAAGTTGGCTACAAGAGTCATTAAGCATTTGAAAGGGGAAGTCCAGCATGTGGGAATGAATGACACATGCCAGAGGAGGCTGTACAATTAGGACAGAGGCCCTAGGCCTGACCACATCAATAATAGAATTCAGAATAAAAAGGATTGTCCTCTTTTGCCCCTCCGAGGGCTGAGTGGGGAGTTGCAGCATGCTTTGGTCTGCTAATTTTCAAAAAGGCTCTTTTGTGTTATGAGTCAAACTGCTTAATGCCGTTGACTTTGCAAAATTGGCAAGCTGGTGTTTCTTTCTGCCTTCTCGTCCTTATTTCTTTAAGTGCCCAATCACTGCTCCTGGGACCAGCTCGCTTCCTGCTAATGATGCATGCTTGCTGAATCTGTGTTTCTCCTTTTCTCCTTTTCTTGTCCTTTTTCTTATTTTTAATATTCCATAGTCTCATTTCCCATTTTTGTGGCAGATAGGACAGTAGGGTAAGACATGGGCCTTCAGCTGCTAGAACTCCCTAAGGAGGTAGAGATGGAAGACACAAGCTTTGATAGCATGAACCAAATCATGATAGAAAGGAAGTATGTGTGCATATGCTTGTCTATGTAAACATATATATATAGAGAGAGAGAGATGCAAGTGTGTGTGCACATATGTACATGTATGTCTGGGTGGCATATGTATGTGTTTGAACAGGAGAGTGCACACGTGTGAGGAGAAGTACATGTGCATGCACATACACATAGCGAGCACAGGTCAGTGTCAGTCGCTTTCCACATTCTTATTGTGAGACAGGATCTCTCATGGAATGTGAACTTCATCCACTCAGCTTCCCTGGCTGGGCAAGATTGCAGGGATCCGGGTGTCTCTCCCCCAGTCCCAGTGCTGGGCTTGTAGCTTCACACCACAGCATCTGGCTTCCACTTGGGACTTGGGGGAGCTATACTGAGTTCCTTCCGGGAACCTCTGACAAGAGTTCAGACAGTAACTGTCCCACTGGCTGCTTTTACACGCTGTCTGTAGCCTGTTATGCAACCATTCAGAAACAGCCCCACCGTGAGATCAATACCATCCGAAGAGTCTTGAGGTGAATTCTGATGTGGGTGCTCTTGACCTTGGTTGGGAAATTGAAGCTGGCTTAGCTGAGTTCCCCAGGAAAGTGCTGGAGGAAAAGTTCAATGGAGTAGTTATCTTGTGTCCCTGAGTAAAGATTTATAAACAATCGATAGTTCTCTCATTTGTTGTTTCTCCAAAATTAGAGTACCAGGCAGTGTTGCTGGGACTATCCAATATGCCATTTAAGCATGAAAATCTATCAAGGGCCTGAAGCCCACAACAGAGCAGCCAATTAATGACCAGCTCCTGTGAAGACGTGTTCTTCACAGCCCCGAAAGTGCATACCCTGATCCTCACACTCTGAGGTATGCAGCAGAAACACCTCAAGGAGCTGGGCATGGTGGCCTAGGCTTCTTACCTCATCGTGTGTGTGGCAGAGAAAAAAGGAAGGCTGTAAACTCAAGGGCTTACTCAAGGCTTATGGAGTGAAACCCTATACCATCATCACCACCACCACCACCACCACCACCACCACCACCACCACCACCACCATTATCAACAACAACACACAAGAAAGACAGGAAGAAAAGAGTTGAAGCAAAAGTGGAAGAGGCAGAGGAAAGAACATTGCCAGATCCTACACCGAGTGAGTATCTCACTCGGGTCAGGGAATGTTTCACAGAACTGCATTCCTGAGTCTGGCAGTGTGGTGCATGCACCACACTAGTTTCAGCACACTAGAGTCCTAAAGGCCAAGGCAGAAGGATGTGAGTTCACAGCTGGCCTGGACTATATGGTGAGACCCTATATCAAAAGAAAAAGAAATGGAGGAGGATGAGAGGGGGAGGAGGGAGAAGAGGGGTAGGAGAGGGAGGAGGGGGAGAAGGTTGGAAGAAAGAGAAGGAAGAAGAGGAGGAGGCCGAGGGGAGGAGGAGGAGGAAGCTTGGGAGGTGCTTTCTCAGTAGGGTGCCCACACACAACATGAGCATCTGAGTTCTCAACCCCAGCACCCACAGAAAAGGCTGGGTTCAGTGAAGACAGGAGGATCCTTGAGCTTGCTGCTGAGCCAATCCACCAAATCAGTGAGCTCCGGGTCAGTGAGAGATGCTGTCTCAAAAAAAGATGTTTGGCAGCTAAGAAAGATAACTAATGCCAACCTCTAACCTCTACACCACACACACACACACACACACACACACACACACACACACACACACAGACACACACACAGACACGCATGCAAGCACACTCCTGCCTTGGAGATGTATACCGGTTGTCTCAGCACTCAGGGTAGACACTGGATGGTGAAGAGTTGGGAATCATCCCCAGCTACAGACGAATTACGAATCAGACCTGTCTGGGCCACAAAACAAAACAAAACAAAACAAAACAAAACAAAACAAAAGCAAACAAAACCAACTACAACAAAACCAACCAACCAACCAACCAACCAGCCAGCCAGCCAGCCAACCAACCAACCAAATAAACAAAAGAATTTGCATTTCTAAAAAGGTTCCAGGCTGTTGAGTAACCCAGTTGTTTGTGACACTGTGGGAGTCTTTTACTCTGAGATAGGGTGACTCTAATGGCCAATTCTGTGTGACAACCTGGCCAGGCTAAGAGGCCCAGTCAATGACTCCGATATCTCTGCCCTATAAAGACGTGCTGCAGGTATAATTGACATTAAGTCAGTAGACGTTAAGTAAAGTCCATTACTTACATTCTGTGTCTGGACCTTATCCAACTAGGTAGAGGCCAAGAGAGGAAAGACAGGTGGTTCCAGGATGTCTGCCTCCCCACTCTTCCGTGAATCCCTGCCTGAGTTTCAGAATGTAAGGCTGCAGTTGCAGTTTGGCAATGCAGCACTAACTCGGTGACCAGCCTCCTCCACAAATTTGGGATTTGTCAGCCCCATCATCATTTAGGGCCATAGCAAACATTTGATGTCATGCTTCTCCTTTCTCTAGATTTATCAATAGCGGGTCATATTCTCTTGTTTCCCCAAAAGAAAGTGTGTTTGGATATTGTAGACTAACAGATATGGTATTTAAATAATAAAACCTATTGCAGTATGTGTGTGTGTGTGTGTGTGTGTGTGTGTGTGTGTGTGTGTGTGTGTGTAGAGGAGGGAAGACAAGGGAGAGAGAGAGAGAGAGAGAGAGAGAGAGAGAGAGAGAGAGAGAGAGAGAGATCTTCCTCTCCTATTGATTCCTTTATTCAAAACCCTCATGCTTGGACTCTGAAATAAAGTTCTAAAAACAAGTAACCAACATTTGCACCCTCCCCCACCATGCTTGAGCAGGTTGCTGCTGTTTTTATCCAGAACCTTCGATACTTCTCATCCTTCAGGAGTTAATTCAGCCAGACGCCCCTCAGATATCTCATGAGAAATGAAATTAGCCCAGCTCCCCTGGGAGACAGCCTCCTGTCTATGGGCCACTTTGCAGTTGTGTTCTAAGCTGGTCGTCTGTGCTCGGGAGGTAGATCATTCAAGTGCTTGCCTCATGAGCAAGAGGACATGAGTTCAATCCCCAGAACCTGGGTTTAAAAAACAAACATGGCATCTTAATTAGTGCTGCTAATCTCTTTACTCTGGAGGTAGCAACAGTTGGATCCCTGGCGTTTGCCTGCCAGGCAATGCAGACTTCTTGGCTCACAGTCACCTGCAACTCCAGTTGCTGGGGCTTGATGCCATCTTCCAGGCTATTGAGAGACCTTGTCTCAAAGGCCAAGGTGACTGGCATTTGAGGAATGACACCAAGGTTGTCCTCTAGTCTTTACATGCACATATGTGTTCATAGGAACACACACATACACACACACACTATCTATGAGGGTATTGCAGTGGGCTGAGGTGATTTTAATCTTTTATAAGCACCATAAAATTGTTCATGTGTCCTAGCCCACAGTTAGAAAATTTAATAAATATTTTGAATGGATAAATGCAAGAATTAAAGGTCTCTGTGCTTACTGAAATTTATTAATGCATCAAAAGGCTATAAAAGCAAAGAACTACCAATTAGCCCTAAGAAATAGCACAAATACAAGCCTATAATTTTCATTTTAACAGGCTCACCAATAACATATGAAGACAATAGCAACCAGATAAATAAATGAGGTGTTATTGTGAGAGTGGAGCCACCTTCTGGCTGGCCAGCAGAGACAGTCATACTAACTAATCTTAGCTAAGTCAGTAACTCACGAACATTTACTAAGTCCCTACTATGTGACTGGCATGGTATCAGGTGACATATACATTATTGAAAGAAATGGCTCAGCAGTTAAGAATGTTTGCTGTTCTTCCAGAAGTCCAGAGTCCAGTTCCTAGCACCCATGTCAGGGGGTCCGCAAGAACACACAACTAAAGATCTAGGAGTTGGATGCCACCTTCTGGCTGACTTGGGCACCTGCACACATATGGCATGCACACAAACACATATTATATATACATGTGTGTGTGTGTGTGTGTTTGTGTGCAGTGTGTTTTTAAAAAGCATAGTGAATGAAAGCAACACAATATATTTTCCATATCTAGAAAATCAGAATTTTTAAATATATTTTTAGAAATTAAGAATAATTAGGAATTAAGAATAATTAAGTAAGTGACAGTAGAATTAGAAAGAACGAGCCACTCATTAGGCAACGAGACTATTAACTAGAAATTGGGAATGTCTTTCCTACTTGAATCTGTGCTTGACCGGCGGCGTTTGAATGTGGCATTGTTGAGATGAATCACATACCTTTTGTATACTTAATAAGAATCCAAGAGCCCAGCCTGCATTTGCGTTGCAGGCTGCTTATCTGAAAGAGTCAGCAAGTTGAGTAGGAGAAAGGCTAAGAGGAAATCAGTGGCCAAGAAACCTTTACAGTAAGTGAATGTGGACCTTGTGTTATTAATTTATAACAATAATGTAATGAGTACATCGATGCGGAGCGCTTAGAGAATTGGGTGCAGGTGACAGGACCTCCTTTTGCAGTTTGTTGGAATCATTCTTTCTGCAGAGGAAATGCTGGCCAGAGGGAGAGAATGCCTCGCTCCTTCTGGACCCAGGAGCAGGACCAGAAGCAGCAGGATCATCGGTGGCTTGGTTCAGTCCTTTATGTCTGAGGATGTCAGAGGGCCACCACTGACTTCCACAGACCACTGGGAGGACTTCTCCCCAGGTCTAGAAGACTGACGGTGCTCTCAAAATAGCCCGTTTGCTGGTCCTCCAGCAAGGACCAGTGGTGAGTGGCACACACGTGTATATGAGCGACCCGGATCCTGATGTTTGGGGGTAGCATAACTGCTAGTGAACCCACTTTCTTAGCACTCCACTCAGGATTAAGCCGCATTCATGTGCAAGGGAATCAGCTTGGTAAACGCTTCCTTTCTTAGTGATGCGAACTGTATTGCCCACATTCACTCTTGCACTGAGATCCTCGCTTAAGGCTGGAGAGATGATTTGGTTCCTGTGAAAGCATGGAGACCCAAGTTCGCTACCCAGAGCCTACAGGAGAAGACAAGAAGGATGGAATAAAGATTAGCCGTGTGTAGGTGTGTAATTCCAGGGCTATGCTGACTTGACAGCCTAGCCTGATTGGAGAGTCGGGAAAAAGGAGACTCTGCCTCAAAGAAAGGAAAGGTGGTTGATGCCCAAGGGGCAGCGCCTGCCCGAGGTTGATTTCTGGCTTCCACATGCATGAGCCCACAGCTGTAGGACACGCACAGCCCCTCCCCCTTTCATAGGGTCGCTTCTGGAGCTCTGCGGGAGGTTGCTCTTAGCTGCCCCGCGGAGAACCTGGCTTCTTCAGCCTGTCTTGGCTGGGAAGTGTTGGTTGCAGAGGCTCATGGTCTTGTTCTGGCCCTGAGAGATCTGAGGAGCCCGTGTTGGTAGGACTCTGTTTTTAGCAGGCATCCGCGCAGTGGAGCAGCGCAGGAGGATGCTTGGCTAAATGCTTTCCTCACTGCTGGCCACTGTTCCCATCCCTAGTGTCTTGTCACTGACGGGTTAGGCTCAGTCTAAGACCATTATTAGTGTATAAATCTATGCAGCTTCTCCTCTCAAACCCTCCCACGGCCTTTCATGAGCCATGGCTAACACATACTCTACTACCACATCAAGAGGCCGCATTGGCCCCCATCTTTGCATCAATGTCACCTGTCCAGGGTGGCCTGTCTGGACCACACTGTTTGAACTCATGGGTCATAATTAGTCTTTCTCAAATTTGTTATTTTCATAGAACTTATCACCCCTATGATTCACCGCCTTCCTTCAGAACACCGACCAAGAAGGAAGATGTAGGAAATCACGTGCACAGCCCACTCATTGGCAACACATGTCTGCTACTTCTAAATAGAATTCAATTCTGGACTTGAACTTCACATGCAAAAAGTTTGTTAAATTCAATTATCAATTCTAGTAGTTGATCTCTGACTAAAAGTATTTACTTATCTATCTATCTACCTATTTATTTATGAGGGGGAGGGATACTTTACGGCATGTTTGGAGGCCAGAGGACAACTTGCAAGAGCTTGCTCTGTGCTTCCGTCCTGTGAGTCCTGGGAATTGAACTCAGGCCGTCAAGGTTGGCTGCAAGCACCTTTACCTGAAGAACTATCTTTCTGGCCCTTAGTTGTAAAATTGAACTGGCTGTAATTATATTATTTTGTCTTAAATCTTTTTTCCATCTTCACCACTTTTCTCTCTCTTCTTTTTATCAAACGGGACTTTCAGTCTGCTGTTGAGTAAAGAAATCCGTGTCTCACTCCTAATTTCAGGAGTCCATGTTTTAACTAATTCACCATGAATTATGATGTTCATTGTATAATATCAGTTTTTATTAGTAGCCGGACACCAGTAATCTAGTAAGGGAGTTTCTGTCCCTGTTTTCCTTCTCATTAAGGGCTAGAGAGAGGGCTCAGTCGTTAAGAGTGCTGTCTGCACTCGCACAGGACTCCAGTTGCCAGCATGCCTGTCTGGCAGTTCTTAACCACCTGTGATTCCAGTTTTAGGAGATCTGACACCCTCTTCTGGTCTTCCTAGGAACTGAGCTCACATGCACACAAGCACATACATATACCTAATTAAAAATAATTAATTCTTTAAAAATGTAGATCAGCACTGAAGGAAATCGGGAAGTTATTCCACATCTATTTAGAGACTCACATCGATTTTTCCTTGTGTACTGTTAATGTACTAAATCATATAAAATACTCATATTTGTCAAATATTAAGGCAACTCTCATTACCAGGGACATGCCAGTGTGACCAAATATACTGTTGTTTTGCTGCTGCTGGGTTGAGTAGTGAATACTTATAAAACATGTTTTGAGATTATAATGTAATTACATCATCTCTTCCCTTTCTTTCTTCCTTCAGCCCCCACCCCCAGGTTGTCCTCTCCCTACTCCCTCTCAAGCTCCTGTCTTTTTACTTAATTATTTTTATATCTAAATGCATAAGTATGACCTGCCGAGTCTGTATAGTGTCCGTTTCGTGTGTAGTTTTCAAGACCCTTTGGTGTTGGGTGACCTGTTGGGACTCTTCCTTGGGAAGACTTTCTCCCGCTCTCAGCATTGCTTAATTCCCTGTAGCTTGTGTAGGGTTAGTTCCCACATGCTTCCCCTATCACTGGACGTATGCTGGTGTCATCCTTGTTCAGGGCATGGTGGTGAGACGTCATGGTGTCCCTTTGACACTGCTAGGAGTCACAGTCTCTCAGCAAGGTCCTGGTCCTCTGGCTCCTTTGGCTCCAGCTTCAGCTTCTCTTCTGCAGTGTTCCCTGAGCTGATAGGATTTCTCTCCTGACCTCGTTCTGCCTGTGAGAGGCTGGCTGCTGAATTACACTCTCTTGAGTCCTGTCAGGGTTACAATGTTTCATAACAGAGACTGGACTCACTCTCTGGTTACCTGTTATATATACAAGTTTTAAAATCAGGGTTGGTCTGATCTTTATTCAAACATTTTGAAGAATTGATTGGGCCCAGTACTATTATTTTGTCAGATATTTTCAGTTACTGGCTGACTGATCTCAACAGACATGAGTCTGTTCAGATATTTCATTTCTTCTTAAGTTGAAACAAGTCTCTCCTTTGGGGGTAGCTGTATTTTTCACAAAACGTAATTTCAGCTCTATTTTCTGTATCAAATTTGATCATAGTTTCATTTTATTCCTTTAAATTGCTTTAAGAGCTTATATAATATATGTATTTATGCTCCAGTTACTCTTCTTCTTATACTCAAATAGTCCATCTAAATGCTATTTTGACTCTTAGTAGGTTTTATCTCTTTGTTATTATTGGAGATTTTATTAACTTATGACTTTTAATACATTTTATTTTACTTCCTTCTCTTTATTTTTGTTGTAATAAGATGTATGTGTATTATACATACCTATGCATGCATATCATTCATGTACACCCACTTATGCATATCACACATATATGAATATGTATACATATGTGTGTATATTAAACACATTGTTTTATATATATACAAATGCTTATACATATACATATATATGTATCATACACATACATGTCTGAATTATACATATGCATGTATATATATATATATATATATTAAGTACATAGTATATATAAATGCATGGGTATGATATAAATAAATATGTGTTATGTGCCCACACCCACTTGTGCATTTTATATACACACACATGCATCATATATACCTGCACATATGTATTATATGAGGATTTGCATATACACATATATGTTTATTATATGTATACATATTTGTATTTTGCGTCTCTATATACAAATGTGTTCATATACATGTATTTAAGCACTCCTTTTAAGTATATAGTTTGGTAAGCTTTTAGACATTCGTATGTCCATCCACAAAATCATCACCAAGATGGGAGCCTGCACAAAAGGTCCCTTCTCATCACCACCAGTACCCTGTGGCTGCCTCTGACCTTGCTCCTGTTTCTCTAGTTAGTTTGTTATCAAAGACAGATGCTCTTTTAGAATTTCGCATAACCAGAGCCCAAGAGTCTTTTCTATCTGACTTCCTGACTTCCACATGATGTGTACGAGCTTTGTGCGTCTGATATTTGCCATTTGATTTCCTTATGCTGTTCCACTGTATAGCTGCATTATCATTCATGTTTCTATTACTGTGTTGGTGAACACGTTTTCTACTTTGGGGCTCACAGAGCTGTGGACTTTCTTGTAGCTGTTTTGCATGAGTGACATGTGCTTTTTGATCCTATTTATGTATCTAGAAATGGGATCCATGGCACAGAGTGCTATGCTTAGCTTTCGTTGGTGTCACCTTAGAATTTCTGCAGACAATAGAGCCTATCTATGCTTCTAGAAATGTGTGAACATGATTACTTTACACCCCAAACCTGACCTCTCAAGGATAACTTATTGGATATTTATAATTTTACCTTCTGAGTGGATATTTTGAACAATTTGTGGTATGAATTAGGTATCAAGCTTCACTTTCTCGCAATTTGAGGTCTGTTAACAAAACTCGTCTCTCCCTCCGGATCCCTGTGAGAACTTGGTTGAAAATCATATCTGTGTGACTGCGTCCACACTTGCTAGTCTGTGACATGATGTCATGTGACCGTCCTCACACTGGCCACAGCACCTCTGTGAATGAGGCAGTGTGGTTCTGATATCAGCCTCCCATCTGGTGACTGAACATCTTCACATTTGCTTCAGCCGTCAAAGTTATTTGACTGTTTCTGGGTCCCTTTGACTTTTAATGCTTATTTTTTTTAAGTTTACTAATGAGGACTTCTTTAGTTGTCCATTGCAAAATATATTTCATTTCAGGATATTTTCAGTTAAGTAGAATTTAGGACCCAGGTTTCTTCTATTACATTGAAAAGGTGACATCATCATTTCTTGCTCTGGTCAGTTCAGTTGAGCCATCTACCTTGACCAACATAAACTTTTTATCATACATACATATATATATATATATATATATATATATATATATATATATATATATATGATTCATGGGACATAATGTCAGAAGAGAAGAGCAGGGTCCATTTTTGACAACAGTGAACATTTTATTTGTTGACAACTTGCAAGATTCTCTTTCCTTTATTTCAATTAGATCAATTGTGACTTTCATTTTGTTAGTTCACTTAGAGCTAATACAGCATCTTTATCTGTGGCTAATATTTTTAATTGGTCTCAAAAATTAGTTTCCTCTTCTGAAGCAGTGGCCATGTTTCTCTGAGGTTCACCGCTAGAGGTTTGGTCACATCTGTGTTTCGCATTTTTATCTATTCCCCTTAAATCCTTTCTGTGCTTTTCTGTAGCTCACTCCTATCTTTTTCATACTCTAGACTCTGGACATATTTCTGACTGAATTTTATAATTACAAGTCCTTTTTTCAACTGTGCCTGATTTGTTATGATATTAGCTTTCAGAGTCCTACCCTCAGACATTACTTTTGATTCAGAGCCCGGAGTTTCCAGTTGAGATTCTCTTGTCGCTGTTTTCTCAAGCTTATTAGCAGAGCTATTTCAGGTCTCCCCCTCATTGCTCTGGGTCACTTCCGGTCTGCTTCTCTTAATTGCCCCTTTTGTTCTTTCTTTTGAGATGGCTGGCGGCTCTAAACTGAATGCCAGACATTGTGTTTAATAAATTTTAGATACAGTGACTGATGCTTTAGTTCTCCAGAGGAGGACATTTAGCTTCTGGATAAAGAATTAGAGTCAGTTTGAAACTTTCTTTTAATATTTTATGAGATCAGGCCCTTTTCTATATCTTTCTAAATATTGTGTAACAAACAGCCAGAGATTCTGCATCTAACTGGATCCTGAACCTGACCACACCCGCAGGCCCAGGTCTGAGTCATGGATCAGTTTCCTAGCATCTACTTTCCTCTCTACTTTTCCAACTTTGCCGTTTGACACACATTGATAAAACTGCCACAGGGTGCATGGTCATGCAAGAGGGGCCTTTCTCATCAGCAGCCTTATGGCCCTTCAGCTCCATCTGCTTTATGTGCTGTTTGGGGACTTCAGATATCTCTGCTGTCTTTGAAAAGGTGGGATCTTTGCAAGTTTGGTCTTAATATTCCAACTGATTTTTCTGATTATTTCATAAGAGATTTAGCTTGGTAGAAGCTAGCTGTCATGCTTTGCAGCCCGTTGTTGTGAAATTCTGGAGACCAAAGGCTTTATCCAACTAACACTATTGGGCCACAGTCCATCAAGAGGGAAGACAGGGAGGAACTTGAGGCAGGAAACTGAAGCACAAACCGTGGAGGAGTGTTGCCCACCAGCCCCAGGTTCATGCTTGGCCAGCTCTCTTAGACAGCCCAGTACCCCTGCCTAAGGAATGATGTTTCCCACAGTGGGATATACCAGCCTACATCCTGCCTAGGGAGTGATGCTTCCCACAGTGGGATAGACCAGCCTACATCATTTAACAGTTATGACAATCCTCCATAGACATTCCCACAGGCCAATCTGATCTGGGAGATCCTTCACTTGAGATTCCTCTTCTCGGGTAACTCTGGACTGTGTCAAGTTTAAGCTAATCCTAATAGGGATTGTTGCTTTAGAGCCAAAATAGAGGGATTAGGGGGCTGAGCAAGAAATGAAACTTTCCACATTCTTCTAGATTCCACTGCTCAGGGATATCATGTCTCTTCTTGGGTAAGAGCTGGGTCATGCAATAAATATGTCTCTGTATGTACCCTAGAGGAAAAGAAAACAGTTTTGTTTAGTGAAAATTGTGTGTGTGTGTGTGTGTGTGTGTGTGTGTGTGTGTGTGTGTATGTGGCTTATGGGCCAAGGTGCTCATGTGGAGGTCAGAGGACACCTTGAACAGTTGATTTTCTCCTTTGATCTCTGTGAGTCCTGGAGATTAGACTCAGGTCACCAAGCTTAGTGGCAGGCACCTTTGTCCACCAAGCCATCTCACCAGCCACTGGGGCTGCTTCCATGACAGGCATACATGGTGCTTTTTAGTCCTCTAATCCCTCCTTTAAAATATAAGTTCTTCAGTTTAGGGTCTTTATTCCTCATTAAGAAGGGGTTCGGGCTCCAGAAGTTCAAGTCAGACAGGTAGGAAAATTCCATTCATTTTATTTACCCATATTTGTAAGTTCTAGTCTATATGTCTACCATGTAAGTTTGTCTATGTGTCTACCATGTAAGTTCTAGACTATAGTGTCTGCCATCTAGGTTCTAGACTATAGTGTCTACCATGTAAGTTCTTGACTATAATGTCTACCATGTAAGTTCTAGACTATAATGTCTACCATGTAAGTTCTAGACTATAATGTCTATCATGTAAGTTAAGTTCCAGTCTGTGTTTATTATTTCCTTTGTAAACAAAGTTCTTTTTTTCTTTTGCAAAGCTAAATACAAAGTGAATAAATGCATCAGCTACTAACTTCTGTATTGAGTTCTAGTTAGTTTGTGTCAACCTGACACAAGTAGAGCCATCTGGAAGAGGGAACTTCAATTGAGAAAATGCATCAGATTGACCTGTGAGCCTGTCTGTGAAATATTCTTTTGATTTACTTTTGATTAATGATTGATGTAGGAGAGACCAGCCCACCTTGTGAACATCTCTGGTCAAGTGGTCCTACATTGTATTAAAAAAGAAAAAAACAAAAGCAAAAACAAAAATGAGCAAGCAATGAGGATCAAGAAAGTGAGCAGCATGTCCCCATGGTCTCTGCTTCATTCCCGATTCAGTCCCTGCCCTGATCTCCTACCATGATGGACTGTGATCTGGAAGTTAAGCCAGGGAAACCCTTTCCTGTCCAGGTTGTTTTCATTGTGGTATTTATGACAGCAATGGAAAGCCAATGGAAGCATGAAGATTGATGCAAATGTGACAGAACCATTAGAGGAGGCACATTCGGTTTGGACAAGGAAGGAGATGCTCCAGTGAAGGGGTCTTTGCATTTACACCACCACAGAGCAGCTGACACATCGAATGGTGCTTGTTAGTGTGCGCCTTTGAAGTTCATTCCTGTTTCTGACAGGTGTCCCCTTGCCCCATTTTCATAATCAGTGAGATCACACATTTCTCCAACAGCACTCACTTTGTTCTACATGGGTTAGCATTAGACTTGTCGTCATACAGAGTACAGTTTTCTGCCAGTCAGTACTTACTGAGTACACCCTACATCTCTGTGTGCACATCAACATGAGGGGGACTGACAGCTAGGAAGGGGATGTGCAAGGAGGAAGACTAGGAGCCCATGTTAAGTTACTGAATATTGCTTTGCATGGGCAATAAACTGAGATCTTCTTTTGTTACTATTATCTTGTATATTCATGGGGGGGGGGAAGGGATAGTTTCTGTAACAGTTGCTATAATCCCTAGAGTTTGGTTGGATTTACCTGAAATATATCCCCTCTCAGTGCTGGAGACCAGAAACTCAAAACCAGAGTGTTTCTGGGGTAGATTTCTTGGGAGTTCTGAGAGAGATCGAGTCCTTACTCTCTCTCTCCTGGTTTCCCAAAGCTACTGCCATCCCTCATGTTAATTGGCCTGTATGAAATCTCATGTATGCATATATATGTCTCTATCTTCACATCACCTTCTTCTGTGTGTACCTCCTTCTATTTGAACTTCTCTTACAGGGACACATATCATTGGATCTAGGACATGCTTGAATAGGTTGGGGTGATTTCAAGACCATTAATTTAATTGAATCTGCTGAGAGATATATTTCTTTCCTAACTGGATCCCATTTATAACTTCTGGCTGGATGCCTTTCTTTTCTGTTGAGGGAGAATCACCATTCAGCCTACCCCATCTAGTATACATTTTGCTTTCCTGCCTTCAGCAGAAAGCCGTTTCCTGGCTTATACAATTTTCATTCAATGACAAGCCTTCTTGTGCCCCCTAGATCTCAGCAAGTGCTCTAGTCAGAATTACCCATATAATGAAGATGAAGCAACAGAAGGGGCAGTGTGCACGCAGCGAGGAATAAGAACATGCTCACGGCATGCAGTGATAGGGTGAATTCATAACAGCACAGAGAGAGTGGACCGTGCTCTTTCATGGACAAGTGTATGTGGGAAGCCATCTGACTTTTAGGCGGGGGTGTTTGAAAGGCTTTCTGGGAAGTGGACATAGTAGATGAGCTATGAGAGGCCAAAGAGAGAATTGTCTGGAATGACACTGGAGAAGAAACTCAGGCCCAGAGACAACCACACAGAAATTTCCAGTTTGAGATGTCTTGGAATTCACAGGAAGTGCTTTATATGGCTGGAAGATAAAGGGAAATGGTAGAACCATGTGGGGGTTGGGGTGTGGAGGGGAAACCATGAGAGGAGCATGTGGAGCACCTCACAAAGAACCGTGTACTTCCATAGCCGTGGACATTTGGGCTAATCTAACAAAATGCCACAGGCTGAGTAGCTTTTCAACAATGGAAAATGATTTCTCATTATTCTGGAGGTCAGAAAGTCCAAGACCATGTTGCAACTAGCAGATGGGGCAAGGGCACATTTATGATTCATAGATGGCATCTTCTCCCTGTGTCTTCTCGTAGTGAAAGTGACGAATGAGCTCTCTGCAGTCTATCCTTAAAGGGCATTTTCTTAATCTGGCCAAGTGGCTATAATAAAATAGCAGAAGCTGTATGGCACATTAATGGTAATAATCTATTTTTTTTCCAGTGCTACATACTAGGAAAGCTAAGATAAAGTCCTGAAAAACTGGTTGTCTGATAAAGACTCTGTTTAGCATGGATGGTACCTTCCAGCTGTGTTGTTATTTGGTAGACGGTAAGTAGTTGGGCTAGCCAGTTTCTTGGGGTCACATGCTCAATGGTAAATGGGATGTCCATATCAACCTCTTACTCATTGGTATCAATAGTTCAAAGCAGAGGACAAAAATCTTGTGACGTTCAGGAGGACCAAGGCAAAACACTATCTTCTTGACCTGACAGGACCTGTGCTCTCATGGACATGCAGCAGCTTTGATGGCTTGTAAAACATCTGCACAACAACTGCATAACACCTCAGAACACTTGCACAACACCTGTAAAACATCTGCACAGCTGCATAACAACTCAGAACACTTACACAGTACCTGTAAAACACCTGCACAACACCTGTAAAACACCTGCACAACACCCATAAAACACCTGAACAACACCCATAAAACACCTGCACAACACCTGGAAAATACCTGCATAAGGGTAAGCCAGTCAAAATTCCAGCAAGAAGTGGGGAGGGGCTCAGGAAACCCCATCCCTCACTAAGGAGACTGACAACTGATGGCTGCTAAGAGAGGGACAGTCAGTTTCTTTAGGGATGTGGCCTCCTGCTAGGGATATGCCCATACTTCAGTGGATGACCTCACATTCTTGTGCACGTAGGAAGCACTGATTGAACACAGTTCCAAAGATGGTTTTAATATAATATTCATTCATTCTTTAAGAATATCACACATGCATCCCACCACTCTCCCCACTAAGTCTTCCCAGATCCACAATCCACCCATCCCGTTTGATTTCTGAGAGGAGCTTTCATTCAGCCAAGGCTGGCTTCAGACTTGCTGTGTAGCCCAGGGTGATCCAAACTCTTGATGCACTGGTCTCTGCCTCTCAGTGCCAGTTTACATGGTGCTGGGAATGGGCTCCCGCATGCTACCTACTCCAAATGATACAATTACCGTGTTACTTTCCAACACAAACTCTCTGAGACAGACACAGCTTGCCCTCAGAAATCTTTGTCTCCAGCCATCCGACTTGATAACTGCAGCATGGTACTCATGGAATTTTCTATCTGCCTCTAGACCACATGACTTCCCCTGTTCTTTGTTACTGTTTTTTCTGAACCTTGGTGTATTTAAGATCTGTGTTACCACATCTAACACTAGATTATTGAACTGTACGCTTTCCATCACTTGGGCAGTTTAAAGTGGGCCACAATCCCTCTAGAGTATGTGTGGAACAGTGTATAGGGTACCCAGAACATACAGGGGTTGAACAGTGGACCACACATCGTTTTATCATTAGCTTCGTTGTTTCTTTGTATCTTTGTGTCTTTGTTTCTTTCTTTTAGGTTAACATACAAAGTAATTTTTTATCACAGTATGTTAATACATAGGTGACCTTACAATTTTGTCCTTTGTTTTAATATCTTCTTCTGTCCCTCCCTCTCTTCTTCCTTCCTTCCTTCCTTCCTTCCTTCCTTCCTTCCTTCCTTCCTTCCTTCCTTCCTTGCTTGCTTGCTTGCTTGCTTTCTTCTTGAGGTACATTTTCCCTATGGAATCCAGACTGGCCTAAAACTGCCAATGTTCCTACTTCAGTCTCCCCCGCACTGTGATTTCAGGTGTAAGCCATGCATGCGGCCAGCAATAGAAATTCATCTTTTCTACTATTCTAATATCCAGACTAATTTCTTTCAGGAGAGATGTCATTCAAGTTGTTAGTTCTCAGTCCTTTTTATTAAATAAGCAAATAAAAATTTATACTTAAAGGAAAACACCAAATTAAAAAAATGTGGTGGAATCTAAATAACTTTAGCTTTAGTCTGAGGCCAGACTAATGTTAGCTTTAGAACATTCCGATCTTCTTGGGTTCATTTTCCTTCGGTCTCTTTGTCAGCTCAAAAATTGCAATGACAATTGCCTTGTCCCCTAAATGTCCTAGTTGGAACAAAATCAGGAGTGTGCCACTCCACTACTGGGAAATTGTCCTGGGAAGGAGCAGGCTCAACAGTCTTGCTCTTTGGGTAAGGATGCCAATGGGTGTAAGCTGAGGGAAGATCAGCCCGAGGCAAAGAAGTCTTGGTCAGAGGCAGGAAGGAGTGTTAACATAATGCCTGGAGCAACAAGGGATTAGCTTGCTTAAGATAGAAACGTATTTATACAGTGACTCTAATTTCATTTCAAAATACTATGCAGAGGAACTAAAGATTGTATGGTTTCAGGGAAAAACTTAGAGATAAGATCCACTTACATATAATCTCTAATACTTTGAATAAGGTAGTTTTTAGTGTTGTTAAAGATTTCTTTCTTTTTGTTTTGGGCAGGTGTTTGCCTCTGTGTATGCATGTGAACCATGTGTCTGAATTGCCCTTGCAGGCCAGAAGAGGGCTTTGGATCCCTGGAACAATTTTGTTGTGAGCTACCACAATCAAACCCAGGTCCTCTGCAAGAGCAGCCAGTGCTCTTAACCACTGAGCCATCTCTCCAGCCCTAAGATGAACTTACTTAATCTTAAATTCAGCTTTCTGATAGTCAAGTAGGAAAGAAAATATCTGCTTCCAAAGAAAAACTGAGAGATCTTTCCCTGTAGGTATCTGCAGAGAAATCGTAACAGGACAACCAGCTCTGTTCCTCTTTGAGCTTCTGTAAATTACTTATAAGTGATTTGGCAACTTTTCCAGCTTTATATCAAAGCCCAATTCTAAAAAATTTAAAGCATGACTGCTGTGTCAAAGATGTATTTAACTCATTAACGAAGGAACAGCAGGGTGCTCAAGTGGCTTCAAAGAAAATTTGAAAAAACTTGAGTGTATAAAGATTGGGGGGGGGGGGTTCTTCAAGAATAACACTGCTAAATTTAGATACAAACTAATCACACTTTCTGAAGACGGTGAGGCTGTAACCTTTGAGGTTAGTATTTCTACCATTTTAGACATCTGCATTTCTCAGACAAGAAGAACCTTCTCCAGTTAGCCTGTTCCATCAGAAGTTGTAAATACATCCAGGCGGTGATGGCACATGCCTTTAATCCCAGCACTCGGGAGGCAGAGGCAGAGGCAGGAGGATTTCTGAGTTCGAGGCCAGCCTGGTCTACAGAGTGAGTTCCAGGACAGCCAGGGCTATACAGAGAAACCCTGTCTGGAAAAAAAAAAAAAGGAGTTGTAAATATTAATGGCAGCTAGTTAAGGAAACCAATAGACATTCTCCTAGAATATTAAATAGTAAGGAGAGACCTGTTTGAACTGAGAACTGTTACCATGACACCCAACCCCATCAGTGGAGACAGTATCACCTGCTCCTGCTTGGGAGCATGCAGTCTGTATTTTGTTTGCTCCCATGTTCGGAGTCTACATTTGATACCAGTTTCCTGTCACAATGCCCTGTCTCCAGATACCTGCCACCCCACCCAAGCTTGCCCCCATAGGACTATGTGTCTACACACTCTCTTCTTTCATGAGCTATCTGTATCCTGATTTTACTCTGTGATATTTTTCCTTTGCTTGCTTTTTTGTTTCCAAGTCTTTATTTGAATCTCCCTTAACTTTGATGCTAAAAACTGACTTTAACTAAATGGGCTGAGTACTATATCAGCTTTTTTAGTTCTAAATAGTTAAAATTTGATAGTTCCACCCAGGAGAGAAAGCCTTGCCTAGGAGAAATCTAACACAAACAGGTGCAAAGTTCAATAACCTCTGAGAACTCCTGGCTCCTTTTGCCCTGCTCCAAAACTCACCAGAACTAAAAGTCTCACTTAAGACAAATGTGCCCGGACAACACAGCTTCTGGGAAAGATCCCATTGCTGGCTCCAGTCATCCGGTGCCTTTCCCGCCCAAGGAGGGGTGTCTGCCCGGGAGCAGTCTCGGGGCCTGAACCAGTAGGAGGGCCATCATTCCTCAGGTGCACTGCCTGGGAGAGGGTGGCCTGCAGAAGCAACACAGCTGCTAGGACAGACTCCGTTTCTGGCCCCAGACATCCGGCACCTTTCCCACCAGAGGAGAGCAGGTAAGAGAGCCATTTTTGTTCCAGGGCGTGGCCGGGGAGAGGGCGACCTGCAGAAGAGACACAGCTGCTGGGACAGACTCCTTCTCTGGCTCCAGTCATCTGGCACCTTTCCTGCCCAAGGAGGGGTGTCTGCCCGGGAGCAGTCTCGGGGCCTGAAGCAGTAGGAGGGCCATCTTTGCTCCAGTGCACTGCCTGGAAGAGGGTGGCCTGCAGAAGTGACACAGCTCCTGGGAAAGATTCCATTACTGGCTCCAGTAATCCAGTGCTTTTCCCGCCCCAGGAGAGGTGTCTGCCCTGGAGGAGTCTAAAGGCCTGAGCCAGTAGGAGAGCCATCTTTGCTCTGGTGCACTGCCGGGGAGAGGACAGCCTGCAGAAGCAACACAGCTAGGCTGGGCATGGTGGTGCACGCCTTTAATCCCAGCACTCAGGAGGCAGAGGCAGGCAGATTTCTAAGTTCGAGGCCAGCCTGGTCTACAAAGTGAGTTCCAGGACAGCCAGGG
>NC_034599.1:110579616-110594954 GCF_900095145.1 Mus pahari | reverse complement strand
GATGCTCACATTCAGCTATTGGAACACAGGGCCCCCAATGGAGGAGCTAGAGAAAGTACCCAAGGAACTGAAGGGGGCTGCAACCCTGTAGGTGAAACAACAATATGAACTAACCAGTACCCCTTGAGCTTGTGTCTCTAGCTGCATATATAGCAGAAGATGGCCTAATTGGCCATCATTGGGAAGAGAGGCTCCTTTTTCTTGCAAAGTTTATATGACCTAGCACAGGGAAAGGCCAGGGCCAAGAAGTGGGAGTGGGTGGGTAGGGGAGCAGGGACTGGGGGGTTGTATAGGGAACTTTCGGGACAGCATTTGAAATGTAAATAAAGAAAATAATAATAATAAAAAAGATATTAAAAATTTGAAAAAAGAAAGAAAAAAAAAGATAAATGTGCCCTTGCCTGGTGTTGTGTATTTTCTAATCAATTTTATTTTGACTTTTAAATGGTCAGGAGTCTTCTAAGCCAGCATTTCAGAGCTATTTGGGAATTGAATTTAGGAAGGCTTGGCTGAGGCGGGTGGCTATGTTCGAGTTTTTTGTTTGTTTGTTGTTTTATGAGTGTCATAATGCATTTGCTACAGTCTGTCCTGGTTGAGTAACTAAATCCCATCTCTTCTCTCAATCAATGCTCTCCTCCAAAAACCCATTATGGTACTATTAAGCCGTCAATTCCACTGATGAAGATCTAATACATAATAATATCCATCATCTTGATTGGCAAACTTTTATGTCAATCTGAAGTAACCAGGTGAAGGTCTTGTAGCTACCATCTCAGACATGTGTCCTTATAAGTTAATGACGACGACCCCCTCTATTAGGTATCTTTCTGATGCTGCAATAAAGTACCATGACCACAAGCCACGTAAGGAAGGAAGGGTTTATGTTGACGTATGATGCTGGACAGATGAGGCGATCATGGTGGGGAGGCAGGGCAGGGCAGCAGAGTGAGGATCTGGCCAGGCAGTGGAACAAGGCTGTAATCCCCCAGGAAGCCTCAGTGTTCAAGTGCATTGGGCTGCAGGAGACATTGCTCATTCCAAGCACCCTGGAGCTTCCCCCAGGAAAAGTTCTCCCCCAGTGTGTCACACTCTTATACTGCACAGCCCGGGCTGAAAATGGTTTCAAGTAAAATGCAGCCTACATCTGTCGAACCTTGACTGAGACAGTGTACCTGTTCCTGTGTGTGGGAAGCAGGTGATGGGTCACTGCGGGGATCAAAGCTTCCTGTCCTTAAGCTCCAGATGAGAGGACAGTGGGGACTTCTTTGGCAATGTAGACTCCTGACCATGGGAAATGGAGCAAGAAAGGCTCAAGCGGCAGTGGATACCCACAAGGCTGAGACCACAGTGCCATAGGCCCTAAGGACTTGCAAAATAGAGGTACCCCAAAATGAAGCAAAATGAAGGATCCTGACCTATAAACTTAAGAACATTTTTTTTTTTTACATTCCTAATTTGTTTGGGGCACTGGTGCCTGACAGAGTTTCTAGGAAAATGAAAAATAATACTGGTTAAAATTTAATTCTATGTCAGGCTTTATATTATGATAAAAATCTTAGATTCTTTACAAAGAGGTTAAGACTCTGGTTGACTGAAGCGAATTTAGTTTCTCTGAAGATGAACAGGATGAGGCCGAAGCATGACCCACTTTCCCTCCTCAGGGTTCAGACTCTTGTTGTATTCCCTGTCTCATCACTACCATAGGGCGTTGCATTAGACAGCACAACAGAGGGATGCTTTTGTTGCTTGGAGAGTAGGCAGGTTCAGCCTTCTTCCAACATAAAAGAGGATGTCCTTTTAGGCAGATGAAGCTAGGATTGGTTCACTGGGCTGCCTGTCTTTAGTTCCCTGGCCTGAGCCTTTACCTGTAGGTCTCATATAGTTTCATTTACTTTCAAGGGTATCTCTTTATGCTTTTGTCTGTGTTTTGTATTACGATATTAACATGAGATCCTGGGTCAAGGGCAAGCAGTAAGAAGTTCAGCGGTGATATGTTTATATGTCAAGTTGACAAACGTGGACTTGTGATAGAGAATCTTGGTTGTCATCTTGAAACACCTGGAAAGAGAAAACATTAATTGAGCAAACCTCCCTCTATCAGATCAGCCTGTGGGCAAATCTTTGGGACAATTTCTTGATTGCTAACTTATCCAGAAGATAGTAGACCTCATGTGCACCATGCAGGGGCAGGGGGGCCTGGGCTCTATAAGACAGGCAGCTGAGTGTGAGCCTGAGGGCAAGTGAGTAAGCAGCCCAAGAAATCCATCCGTGGTCTCTGCTTCAGTTCCTGCCCCCAGGTTCCTGCTTTGAGCTCATGCCCTGGCTTCCTCTGATGATAGACAATGGCATATAGGATGAAGTAAACCCTTTCCGCCAAAGTTGTTTTTGTACGTAGCATTTTGTAACAACAACAACAGAAGTAAATAAGAACAGCTCCTCTGTCAGATGGAATCAGAAATACAACTGTCAGCTAAGGCATTGCATGCATTTCTGCCATCTGCATGATACCTAGCCGAGTGGCCCGAGATACAGTCAGCTGTTGATTTCAATCCTTTTTTTCCAGGAGAAGCAAAAAAAAAAAAAAAAAAAAAAAAAAAAAAAAAAAAAAACCAACAGATGCTGGAAACCATGGTTCTGAAACATCTGAATCCACGAAGGACTGTGACCCACATGCAGTTTCCTCCTAGAACTGAGAATTCAGTTTAAACACTTAAGAAATGTTCCAGTATTTGAATCAATCTCGCTATGAGAATGATAGACAGTGGTGCCCATTAGTGTGTGTGTGTGCAGCTTGTGTGTGTGTGTGTGTGTGTGTGTGTGTGTGTGTGTGTGTGCAGGAGTGCATGTGTGAGAACCTTGTGTGGGTGTCCAGCTTGTGTGTGTGTGTGCATGAGTGCATTCACTGTTAACTATATTAAGGGGCTGGAGAGATAGCTCAATGGTCAGAAGGCACGTTGTTTCTGTAGATCAGAGTTTGGCTCCAAGCTTCCATATCAAACAGTTCTCAGAGCCTGTAACTCCAGTTCCAGGGGACCCTCTGGGCTCCATGGCACCTATGAAGGTGCTTACACATGCTTCACGTATATGCAAGGGCACAGACATAGACAAAAATTTAGCATTATATGAATCTTAAAAAGCTCTTTATATTATTTGTGTGTGTGTGTGTGTGTGTCTGTGTTTGTAGGTATCTGTACACCTGTGCACACATGTGCACTTGGGTGTTGTGCATACGTGCAGGCGCATGTGCCTGTGCCTGGGTGTGTATATGTTTATGGAGGCCAGAGATCAATACCTAGTGCTTTCCTCGGTTGCTCTCTGAGTCAGGGTCTCTCTCAGGACCTCAAGATTTAAGCTAGACTGGCTGCCCAGCAAATTCCAGGAATCCCTCTGCCTCTGCTTCTCCAGAGCTAAGATTACACACATGCCCTGTCACATATGGCTTTTTAAACGGGAGCTGGAGATCTGAACTTAGGTCCTCATTAACCTGGCAAGCCCTTTACTGGCTAAGCCATCTCCTAGCCCGACTTTCTTCTTTTTCCTGTTTTTAGTTTAGTATTTATAGGCTTTACATGCAGGTCCTTTTTTTCCTTATCTGTCTTTTAAATACAGGGTCTCACTGTGTAGCCCAGGCTATCCTTGGACTTGTGACCCTCTTCCTTTTGCCTCCAAGTGTTGAGACTACAGGTGTGCTCCTCCTGCAACGGTGTAGATCTACAGCTGATTGTAATGAAAACAGCGTGAGCCCCTTGGGGGTCCCTTCTAGGCCCCCAAATCAAGATTATTTTTTTTTTGTACTAGAGTTAGTGATTTGTCCCTTTCTTTTATTCATGAGCTATATGCTTTTTATTCCAATGCATGCTTCTCTAGTTTAATAAATGTTTTTACATCCATAAATGCTGCATATTTTGGTGTGCAGGCTTTCAATTTTATACCTATT
This sequence comes from Mus pahari, assembly GCF_900095145.1. Lineage (NCBI taxonomy): Eukaryota > Metazoa > Chordata > Mammalia > Rodentia > Muridae > Mus > Mus pahari. The sequence goes on along the minus strand of NC_034599.1, from coordinate 110,591,017 downwards.
GTAGAGTTTTCTTCTGTATAATTTTTCATTACTTACTTATCCATTCTCTGAGGAGGGCTCCGGTTCTCCGCCCATGACAAACAGTGCCACGTGGAACATTCTTACCCATCTCCATGTGTCACGGTTCTCCAGAGGGATTGGCTAAAATAGAATTGCTAACTTTTGATATGAATGTCTTCAACTTTAGTAGTCGATGCCAAATTTCCCTCCAAAGAGAAGTGTTGGAATGCCTCACACATTCTGGGAACTAAAATATTGTCAGGCACATTCACAGCAAATATATTTTCCAGTCTTTTTCTTGCCTTTGGTTCATGGTGAATACTTTTCAATAATTTTAATTTCAATATATTCAAAGATTCCAAGATTGTCGTTATTTTTGCTTTGTGTGTCATAGTCTGAAATGTTTTGGGGGTTTAAATGCAAAATGTCGCTTATATTCTTGGCCATTTGAGCACTTGGTCCCTAGCTGGTGGTACTGTGTGGGGGGAGGGCTAGGAGGTGTGGCCTTGCGAGGGGAGGTGTGTCACTGGGTGATGGCTTTGAGAGTAAATGTCTACATCCACTTTCAGTTTGTCTTTCTGTCTTTCTCTTTCTCTGTCTCTCTGTGTCTTTCTCTGTCTCTCGATCTCTTTGTCTCTCCACCTCTCTATCTCTGTCTCTCTCTCTTTCTCTGTCTCTGCCTCCCTCTCTCTCTGCTTCATGCTTGCCATTGAAGGTGTAGACTCCTTGCTTCTCATCCACCATGCTTGCTACTTGTAGCCATGCGTCTATGCCACCACCATGGACTCTTATCCCTCTGGAACTGTAAGTCCAAGTCAACTCTCTTCCTTAAGTTGCCATTGCTCATGGTGTTTTATCACAGTGACACAAAAGCAAAACATATGGCGCCTTCCTTATGGCCCTTTATCCTCAAGCCACAGTTCCTCAGTAGGAGCACACTATGAATTGCTGGATGCCATGTAAATACTACCTTCTTTATTCTTTACTTATTATTTAGTGTGTATGTGTGTGTGTGTGTGTGTGTGTGTGTGTGTGTGAAGATGCATGGGCATGCATATAGATGCCAGAGAACAAGCTCACCGTTATCCTTCAAGATGCTTTCCTGATGTTCTCTGAGGCAGAACCACTCACTGGCCTGGATCTCATAGATTCATTCATTCAGTGGAGCCCAGAGATTCACCTGTTTCTGCCACACCAGAACATGGATTGAAAGTGCACGCCTCCACATCTGGCTTTTGTGTGTGGATTCTAGGGATTGAATTCAGGTCCTTGTGATTGCAAAAGAAGCACATCATTGGTGCCCGCCCTCTCCTCAGCCCCCACTTGCTACCTTCTCATATATTACCTCATGAACTTGCCTGCCATCCTTATGTAAGCACGGGTATAGCCTCTTTCTCAGTCTAATTTTAGAATATGTATTTGAAGTGGAGTCATGTCAGTCTAGATGCAGAGCGTAAGATTTCTGATAAATCTTCCTGCACGGATGTCTTCATTGCCAAAGTAGCTTTTTCTGAAGACTTTGCCAGCGTCACAAAGAGTGAGCACGTACCTTCTGCTCCACATTAGAAAATCAACCCCTCTTGTTAGCGCTTTCTTGTCTCTCCTTTGTTAACTCTTGACCTGACTAGCACTTTCTCTACCAGAATTAGTCCAGCTCTCTTCTTCCTTTGGGGAACAAAGATAACTCATCTCTTTGCTTCATGAAGCATTTTCCACAGGATTTGTGCTCTAGGATGAGGGGACATGTGACGTACCAGTTCACAAGGAACAGACAAACCACGTGTTCCCTCAGTGACTCTAACAGAGGGATTCGTCTATTCAGATATGTTGTGCTGAGCATCAGCTGGTGCTGCACAAGTCAGGGAGTAAACTTTACCAGGTTAGGTGGATCAAGGAGGGAAGGGAAGGGAAGAGAAGAAAGGAGGAAGGAAGGGCGAGAAAAGGAGGCAAAGAATGAAATAGAAAGGAGAAGGGATGGGAAGGAAAGGATAGAGAAATAAGGAAGGAAGGAAGGAAGGAAGGAAGGAAGGAAGGAAGGAAGGAAGGAAGGAAGGAAGGAAGGGAGGGAGGGAGGAAGGACATGGAAGGTTCTGCAGAGATTCTCTAGATTTCCTGAACTCCTTATTTGTTATGTACAAGCAGGAGAGAAGTGAAATGAGGGCTCGCTCTCTCTCTCTCTCTCTCTCTCTCTCTCTCTCTCTCTCTCTCTCTCCATTTGTCATAGAAAAATGGCTAAACTGAGCTAAATAACTAAAGATGACCATCCTGGGGCAAGAAAAGTCACCAACAATCCATCATGGAATATGAGAATGGGAGGAAGAGCCCCCAAGGGGATCAATACAACATTTGGATTAAGGCAGACCTCTATTAAAACCACGAAGTGTTGGAGAACCCAGGTCATCCAGTGACAGTTCATTGCCTCTGCCAGGTCTCTCACTTCACCTCTCTAAGCCTTTACACTAAAGCTTCCCAGTTTTACTGAAACTAAAACACAATAAAAAACAATTGGCCATCACTCAGAATGGCCAGGCTTTCTTAGTAGTTTCGAGAGGGCTCTGACAGAGTCCATGGAAAGGAACTAAAGGGAAGTCATTTGCTCTTTTGATCAGATCAAATGCACATTCTGAACAGTGCTTCATGATATCCCATCATGAATAACAAACAAGCCAAGAAGTGCATACCAGCTGTAAGTCCCTGTGCAGTAGGGGAAAAAAAAAAAAAGAAAAAAGAAAGACACAAGGGGAGGGAAAACAATTCTATCTCGGGGAATCAGAAAAACTCCATGCATATGCTTTGTGTAATCTAATTGGTAATTCAGTTAAGCAGCAAAGAATCTTTGAGGGTAAGATCACGAGGCAGCAGGTCCCTGGGGAGCAGCAATCCCTTTGACAGCCTGGAAGATACAGAGGAAGCACAAGTCTGAGGGGGTGAATGGCATCCTCTGCACAGTGCCATGTGCAGTCAAAGAGAAGTAATTCTAAAGACTCTGGTGTTTCCTAAAACCCAAGGGTGGGAAGAGAGCCTGAGGGTTGTTGGGAGTCACCCTCTAAGACTGTAGTACCTACAGGGCTTGCATGATGGCTTGCTCTTGATACTGTGTTGTAACCCCCATAGTCTCTGACTCACGAGGAGATATATTTGTATGCCATAGATGGTACCCTGAGTTGGTCTCAGCCACAACTACAACTTCATGGGAGAAAACCCAGCATTTATTATATCTAACCATCTTGGTTCCATCAGCCATAGGAAGTAAATAAAATCAACAGAATCCTAGTTAATACTGGTAACTAGCAGCTAACAAGTATTAACTGACTCTATGATACAGGAGCAAGACATTTAAATGGGATATACATACAAACTTCATATGGAATAAAGGTGGTGATGATGCTAATATCATTCTTTTTTGTTGGTTTTTATTTTTATTTATTTTATTTTATTTTTTTGTTTGTCTTTTGAGACAGGGTTTCTCTGTGTAGCCCTGGATGTCCTGGAGCTCACTCTGTAGACCAGGCTGCCCTTGAACTCAGAAATCCACCTGCCTCTGCCTCCCAATGTGAGGAGCGGGTTTGGCCGCGGCCCCAAGATAGAGCCTGGGACTGCAGCCAAGTCTAACGGCTAACAACTGACTTCCTCATATCCCTCAAGATAGCCACATACATTAAACTGCACTGCACAGATGCACCACAACAAAAGATCAGACGATGTGATGAATGTAGTCCTGTGCCAATGAACTATGCCTAAGTGGAATTGGGTGATGGGGAGTGGACTAGAGGGTATAAAAGGGGATGGCCAAGAGAGGTCTGGGGGATCTTTTTAGTGCACATAGTTATGTTCCTGAATAAACTGCTTTGAGAAGGACATTGGTTTCATCACTTCTTTTCCACTGGTCGGAGACCATAGTGACATCCCAAGTGCTGGGATTAAAGACATGCACCACCACTGCCCGGATACTATCATTCTTTTACATGGATGTTTAAGCTAAAGCTTGGAGATTTTAAGTTCTTTTTCTTAGTGTCACAGGCATTTAACATGACTGGCTTCACGTTAAGCCCTGTCCTTCTTGATATATTAGTGATAGTCCCTGGAGCCAGTTGTCAAAGAACACAGGGCAATTGTGACTGTTAGTCTTAATCATAACTTGACATGACCTAGAATCACTGGGGAAGAGAGTCTCAATAAAGGATTGTATAGATGAAGTTGGCTTGTGGGAGTATGTGTAAAGTATTGTCTTAATTATGTTCATTGATATGGAGTGATCCAGCCCACTATGGGCGGCATCATTCCCTGTTTTGTGTCTTGGATTGTGTAAGAGTAGAGAATGTAAACTGAGTACTGAGCACGAGTGTGTTCTTTTCTCTCTGGTCTTGACAGTAGTTGTGACTAGTGCTTCAAGTCTCCTGTCACCTTGACTTCACCAAGACAGTGGGCTATAACCTGAAATTGTAAACTGAGTAAACCCTTTTTCTAGTCAAGTTGGGTTTTGTCAATGCATTTTAGCAGGGCAGGTAGAAAGAAAACTAAGGAGATGATCTGTGTGTGCATCACAAAGCTCTCTTGTATTCTGGGGGCATGGATGGATTTGGAATTATCTAGGAGACATATTTCTAAGTATGTTAATGAGGGTATTTCCAGGGAGGATTAACTGAAGCAGGGAGATCCACCTAGATGTGGGAATCCTCATCTCATTGCCAGAATAAAAGGAAAACAAATGGAAAAGGACAGCTTCAGGCCAGAATCCCCCTTTCCCTGATTCCTGAAGTGTGGTGGTAAGAAGTCCTGCCCACCAGCTCCCCTCACCCGCCTTCCTGCCACGATGCATGTATCCCCTCAAACCGTGAGTCAGACAGAGTCAATCCTTTCTCTCTTAACTTACGTTTGCCAGGCAGTCTGCCATAGCTTTAAGAAGAGTAGCTAAGAAAACTACTAAACTTTTAAAACATAGCGTGTCATTGGCTCCCCTGTCCAGTTCCTTTCCTGAAGTTGCTCTAAGTTAATCCCATGAGAAGAGGGTGAAACTGGTCCTACCATCACATGACTGCAAGCTCCTGGTGCCTGAATTTTATTTCTTGGCAATGAGTAAAGGGGAAGATTGGAGGAATTTGCCCCTGGGATGGGGACTTGAGCAGTCCTAAAGAGGAGGTGGTTTGAGTGCTTGTCAGGAAGATACTGGCTATGTAAAGACCCAGAGGACTGTGGGCTAATTGGAGAGAGCAGAGCTATCTGGGCTGCCTTAAAAACAGTGTTGAGAAATGAGCATAGTGAGTCTTGACAACCAGGTAAGAATATAATGGTCTTATAGTCAGCAGGTTAGAGATGAGAGATGGTGATGTTTCAAAGACCACTTCCACCCCCACTGAAAGATGCTCTGTGAGATAGTCTCCTGTGATGATTACACACACACACACACACACACACACACACACACACACTCATTGACCAGGGTCCTTTCCCCCTCGCCACACCTCTCTGTCGGTTTCAAGCTAGAAACTGTTTTGTTTTGCTTTGTTTTAAAATGCTGTTTGGGTTCCTGTAAAAGCATTTGTATTAAGGTAAAAGAAATTCACTAATGGGATGACATGCGTGAGGATCTTCAGCTTTGAAACACATCTGCTAGTGACATTTGCATTCCCTGAGAAGCTTATGCTAATATAACATTCACACTCAGAGAAGAAGTTTCAATTGCAAATTTTGAGGATCATGAAGTGAGTAAATAAAATTTTAGGGGAAGAGATGATGTTTCCAGGGTAACTTCAGTCTGGAATGTAAGTAGGGCTATTCAGTTCAGAGATGCCATGGTTGGCTTTAACTGTCAACTTGATACAATCTACACTCACTTGAGTGGAGAACCTCAATTGAGGAATTGCCTAGATGAGACTGGCCTGTTAGCATGTCTCTTGGGGGATTGTCTTGATGGTTCACTGATGTGGGAGAACCAGTCCACTGTGGGTAGCAACCATTCCCTCTGCAGATAGTGCTGATCTGTAAGAAAGTTAGCTGGGCATGAGCCTTGAGCAATCCCTCAGTCAGTACTCCTTCATTGTTTGGCTGTACTTCCTTGGCTGTTAGTCAATTCCATGGTGGGACGTAGTGCTTCCTAGAATAACAAACTTTTGCCCTGACTTCCCTCAAGGATGTACTTTGACCTGGAAGTATAAGCTGAATACATCTTTTACTACCCCAAGTTGCTTTTGATCAGAAGGTTTTTTTACCTTGACATAAGGAAACTAGAAGACCTGGTGTCAATTCTCTTGGAGCTGAAGTCACTGTTGAAGCCTGGAACAGAAAATGGACTCTGTTACTCTCTGTTACAGACTGACAAAGTTTGGACTGCTTTTGGCTCTCCAGGAGAACTCACAGAAAGAAGACTCATGTTTGGTCCTTGAAGCTGATTCAAGAGGGGCTAAGAATTTAGATTCTAAAAGATTCCCAGGTGCTGCCCTGCCTTTGCATATCTTTTCTAAGAGAATCCACTTCTATTCCACCAAATAAGTTAAAAGAAGGCCAAAAAAATGGTTCCATCCAAGTCTGCTTCATGGTTCATATGGCGGTATTAGAGTGGATCATGGGCGATTCGGATAGCCATATTGCTGAGAAGTTTACCCAAACTTGGCATCTCTGAAGCTCCCTGTAAAATTTGTAGGTAGCTCTACTGAAGAGTCTCCCCTCTCCAACAATTAACAGACAGAGGTGGATGGGTGGATGGATGGATGGATGGATAGATAGATAGATAGATAGATAGGGTCCTGTAAGTTCCACGGCCTTCCTGAACACTGGGTTTTTTTCTCTTCTCAAAAGAAGGGAGTGTTTTCAGTCTGAAGGAAATAACTACACAACACCTACCCAGAGACAACACTCTGAGGACCATTTCTCTAAGAAGATACTGCATTAGTTCCTAGTTAGATCTAATTGCTAAATTGGCACAGCACAGAGTTATCTGAGAAGAGACTCCTCAGTTGAAAAATTGGTGAGATCAGATTGGCTTAGCATGTCTGGGGTGGGGGTGGGGGGTGTCTCAATTGTATTAACTGATATAGGAAGGCCCAGTCCACTATGGACAGCACCTTCCCTGGGCAAGGGGTTATATAAAAAACTAGCTACGTATGAATCAGCGAGGGAACCAGCATGTAGCATTTCACCATGTTTTCTGCCCCGACCCCCCTTGATGATGGACTGTGACCTGGAGTATAAGCCAAGTGAATTGCTGTCTCCCCTAAGCTGCTTCCAGTGATGGCATATGCCACAACAACAACAACGTAAACCAAGAACAACCTATTTCCAAAGTGAGTGTCGGAGAATAAGGTGTAACTGAAGATTCTTCCCGATGACCTCAAGTCTGGCTAATACATCTCCACAGCTTTTAAAGGTTGATTTCTTATAAAGATGCTATTGGAGGAACTGCTCCTGGGAAAAGGCCTTGGTTCTCCCCCTCCCGCCCCCCAACTCCTTTCTTTGCTGCTGCTAGTTTGGAAGGGGAGAAGCCTCTCAGGCTGCTGCAGCCACTGCTGAGAACAACACAGTGAGCGCTTCAGGCTTGGAGCCAGCCAGCCCCCTTCAGTGATGATGTCAGCACTCTGTTCTTCACACCTGGCTGAAGGAATCAGATAAGCTCCATGGGAAGAGGTGCACAGAGCTAGGAACCTGCTGGATCTGGATAGTGGCAGGTGAATAAAAGCTACATTTGTTCCCTGGGATGGGCTGCCTGGCAGGTGGATTTCTGTCAATCAGCTAACAGTAAAAATTTCTCTGCTTCTTCTGTTTTCCTGATAAAGAAACCATTAGGACTTCACAGAGCTGTTCCAGGGCACATGAGATTTGCATGGGAGACCAAGCCTTGGTTAGCATGAGGTGGCAGGCTCCCTACTCTGGCCAGCAGGTACCTATAAAGGGAGGAACCGATCAGTCCTGGCAGCTGAAGGGGCCGTGTACAAACAGGTGCACACTTTGGTAATGAGAGCTCTTGGCTTGGAATCATTGGCTAGCATTCCTGGATTATGATCTTCCAGATGTGATGTAAGCTGAATGGATTCTTCCAAATTATGTCCCTGAGTGGTTCAGCTCCTCAGACAGGTGGCCCATGGGTTTCTTTTCCTGTCTGTGCTCTTCCACTTATTTTGTAACTTCATGATCACTGCCCTGCACACCTGGCTGAGTTCATAGTAAGGGCCTCTACTGTGTCAAAACATTCCACTCAGAATTTCCAGGAATCAGGTACCTCCCCATAATGAGAATGGAAGGCTAGGGCTTGAATCTTTTGTCTCTTGTGCATCTGTGTCTCAGCTTTGATTTGTCCAGCAACAGAACAAAATGTGTGGGTTCAGGTAATTTATTTGGAAGAAGAATAAACATGAGTGTTTAAAAACTGAAGAAGATGAGACTATATGGAAGCAATGGAAAGCTAACACAGTGTGCGTGGATAGGTCTCTGGTGCCCGTGAAGAGGCTGGGTTCCTCTGCAGACCTTCTGAGGAATGTGTCAAGGGCATACCACAGCATTCCTCCAAAGAATGGGGATTTGGAGACTTGGCCATTGCCCAACCACCTCAGAGGAGGACAGTTCCTCTGTGCTTCCTGGTTGTATCTGCTTCCTACCCAGGAAGCTTAGGTTGCATCCTAACAAAACTGTCTAGCAGAGTTAGTGCTTAAGGCATGAAGTGTTCTGAATGCTGGACAGTGTCTGCGGCAGCTGTGTTCTGCTATGATTAGTGGGTTGGGACTTCCACAATGTCATCTGCATCCTGTGTTTGTGTGTTCTCTTTCTAGCATTTAAAACTTTGTCCTCAATCCGTAGTGTGTGATATTAAAAAGTCAGCCCAAAACTCTGGAACCTTCTGACTCAGACTCAGAAAGGTCCCCAACCTGATTCTCTCACTTGCCGCTCTGGCTAAGCAAATTAGTAGCATGAGAAGACACTAGTTAAAGATACCATAGACAAGAAGGAAAGAGGCATAGTGATTCCCAGAAATACCAGCGTGTCTGAAGGCTTGCTTTGAGACTGGCCCTTAAAGTGTTAAAAATGAGCTGTTTTATCTCTTTCTGTTCGCTGTCTTGACAAGCGGCTTGAGATTTATCAGGAGCACGTGTTAATAGAGTATGTGGAATATCTCTGGGTTTATTATGCAGGCTGAATGCTTACTGGTATTCAGAATTCCAGTGAGTCTGATGAAAGGGGAATTAGAATTATCATTGCTTCCTGTGAACAAGGCAATTGAGATGCAGTGTGGAACACCCACAAGGGTTTCAGCTAGCTTACCAGGTTTTATGAGAGTCCACAATACCCTACTACTGTTGCTCTTGCTCATGGCAGACTGGCTTGAAAGCCAGCCTGGGAGGTTTGGATCAGGCAAACCAAGCCACAGGAAGCTTACAAAGTTATCCATGAAAGGGTATTGTTGTAGGCCTTCATTTGCCAAATTGTTTGAAGGCAATTCCAGTGGCTGCCTGGCTATGTGAAAAGGTTGATAGCAAGAAGAGGTCTAAAACGGGGGAATCAGGCAGGAAGCGGTTGTAAAGGTACACGGCTAGGGCTGGGATGGTGGTAGACTCTCATTGACCTAGACAAGACTTCCAACTTTCTGGCAGCATCTTCTAGGTATAAAAGTAGCCAGGGATGCTAGGATGTCGTATTTAGGAATAGGTGCTTTCTGAGAAGTCGCTACGTGTCAGAATTGTATAATGCCATAGCAGGAAGAGGCTAGGATCATCTATAAAAAGGGTGGGAGTTTGGATGACTTCGTGATTAGCCAAGGAAGGTAATTGTATAAGTCAAGTGTTTTAATGTCCATTTCTACACTGGAGGGAGGTGGAACGTTGATCTCTGCAGTTGGGGTTGATCTAGACCACCACAGTGTGGTGGCTAATCATGGTTGTCAGCTTGACACTCCTGGGAAGATGGAGCCTCAGATGTACAACTGCCTTCATCAGATCTCCATGGCTGTGGGACATTTTCTTGACTAATGAGAGAGAATCCATCCCAGTGGCCAGTACTATCCCAGGGAAGAGGGGCCTGGGCTTTATAAGAAAGGTAGCTGAATATAAAGCTTGGAGCAAGCCAGTAAGCAGCATCCCCCACACTTCCTGCCTCTGACGTCCCACAGTGGTGATTGTTTTTTGGAGGAATGAGCTGAAATAAACCCTTTCCTCCCCAAGCTGAGTCCCTGGGACTAGAGCCAACCATTACATCTTTAGGAAATTTTAAAGTGGTTGACATCATCAAAGGGTGAGAATTTATACCATTGAAGTGGGCAAATGGTACAACCGGGGCTCCAGTTCCCCAAAAACTAGTTGTTAAGGATCTGCCGGTGGGACCTGGCTGTGACTGTGAGAAGTGAGAACATTCCTGTCCAGGCTAGAGTGGTCACCTGCTGCTCTGTTTCAACCTCCCGTGGGGTTATGAGCTCATTGTTTCCAGATATTATAACATTCCCAGCGTCGAATACCTTCATTTTTAACATGATGTAATGCAGGTCTCCATGGCGGGGTGGTATATATGAGGAACTGTGTGGAGAACTGAAGTGTGGGAAAGGGGGCCAGGCTACCATAGTTAAACCACATGTTGTTAAAATACGCATCTACCTTTTTCCATTGCTCTAAGAGAAGTGACAGCTGCTCCCAGCAGCTCGTGAAAACACCACAGGCTGTGTACTCTCTGCTCTCAGCACAGAACATCCATGTCCCTGTTATTTGTGACAGCCAAGAACCTGGTGCAGTTGGGAGTGGACAAGTAACTAAGGAGCGTTCCCTACTCCCAGAGGGAGCTACTGTCCTGAAGAGGAAGCAGCTGCGCATAGGAGGGCAGATGCAAGCAGGGAGGAGCTGCGTGTGTTCAGAGGGCCACCATGGTTCTGTGAGCACCCTACACAGAAATACGCAGGGGGTTTCTGTTCCCTCCTTTCATTTTAAAAAGGCGTTTACTTAATTCTATTTACACGTATGAATGTGTTTTGAGTGTGTACAGTGTATGTGCAGCATGTGTGTGCAGAACCCACTGAGGTCAGAGGAGGACATTAGAGGCCCTGGAACTGGAGTTACAGATGGTTATAAATCACCACATGGGCAATGGGTCCTCTCCAGAGGATTGTGTCCTATTCACTGATGAGCAAACTCCCCAGCCTCCTGCAATCCTTCCTAATTTAATCCTCTAGGGAAAGGTTTTAGCAGTTGATTCTATCTATCTATCTATCTATCTATCTATCTATCTATCTATCTATCTATCTATCTATCTATCTATCATCTATCCATCTATCATCTATCTATCTATCTATCATCTATCCATCTATCAATCAATCAATCTATCTATCTATCCATCTATCATTTATCTATCATCTATCTAGCTATCCATCTATCATCTATCTATCTATCATCTATCCATCTATCATCTATCTATCTATCTATCTATCTATCTA
>NC_034599.1:110549716-110579546 GCF_900095145.1 Mus pahari | reverse complement strand
TCTATCTATCTATCATCTATCTATCTATCATCTATCTATCTATCTATCTATCTATCTATCTATCTATCTATCTATCTATCTATCTATCTATCTTTACAAAGCAAAAACAACAATGTAAACTACCCCTCCCAGGGGGCTGGAAGATGGCTCAACAAGTGAAGTACTTGTCGCATAAATATTAGTGTCTGAGTTTGATCCCAACACCTAGTAAAAAGCTGGGTGTGGTGGCACAAGCTTGTAATCCCAGCACTGGGAGGCAGAGGCAGGTGGCTCTATGGGACTCTGTGACCAAGGACAATGAGGGACCCTGTCTCAAAAACAAACAAACAAACAAACAACCACATGGATGACTTGTAAGGAATGATACTCAAAGTCAACTTCCAAGCACAACATGTATGCACATGTGTGTGCATGTACACCAGAAAACACACACACACACACACACACACACATACACACACACGACAAAATAATATAAAAACCCTCTTCCAATTGGCATGTGTGTGTATGTATACAGGCCCATAAAGTTCTGGAGGAAAACAAAAATAGACAACAAATGAAAATGTACTTTTGCATTATAAACCTAAGAAGTTTGAAAAAAAAAACTGTTAATTTTAAATGAATTGCAAAGACTTTTTGTTACATAGAATTTTGACCTTGTCTAGACAAAAAGCTAGCATAGCCAACTGGTTTGATTCTCTGTACTCAGAAAGCTTAAGTTTATTGTTCTGTAACCTGGTAGGGTCATTGCCTGGCTCCATCCTAAAAGCAGTTTTATGCCCATCTTTTGACCTTTATTTACCTTAGCAATAGAAACACGCTGGAGAGAAAGTAGAAACTGTCGGTACATTTAAAAAATACTGCCCGCTCTCTCTGCTATTAACTTAGGAACTCAGAGTTTTCAGCCTTCTCTGGGCTGCGTTTGCTGGCTCATAAACCACCACCCGTGCCTTAATCTTTAATTGCTCTTTAAACCATTATAAATTCTGTTTATCCCCAACCCAGCTTAACATAAAAGGCCATCGGAAAGACACTTCTGCCGTTCACTGTAACAGTGATCAAGGACAAGCGCTTTATACATCAGGTGAAGTCAGGCTTTACACAAAGGCCTAGCAGTGAGGTAGATGAGCGAGGGCTGCCTACTCTTGCAAAGGACTAGAGTGGGGCTCTCACAATAGCCTGTAACTCCAGCTCCGGAGGATACAGCGCCCCCTTCAGGCTCCATGGGCACCTGCGGGTCTGACCTTCTATGTCTCTGCTCCGTGTGGGAACTTAGTGCTAAGAGAAGCTTCAAACCCTTGGGAGGCACTGAAGTGGTGCTAGCCTAAGCACTTCCTAACTTACAACGACCCATCAGCTGGGACTCGGCACGAGTGACTTGACAGTGGAGAACCCGACCTTCTCCCTGATTGCTACCACATGCAGAAGATCAGGCAAGCAGGTTACCTGACAGGCCTGGCATGAATGAAGATACTCTAAGAGACAGCTTATGCCCCTCTCTTTAGCTGTCAGAATGCTGAAGCAGGGAGCCCCAAGGAACTACTATGTCCCTGGAGTCCCATACTGAGAGAAAGGAAGGGCTATGCCAGCTAGAGGGATCATCTCTCTCAGGAAGAGATGTCACAGTGTTCTGAAAACTTAGACCACCCCGCAGGAGCAATTAGAGCCCCAATATGATGGACAGGACCACAGTGACAGGACCTAAGCCTCGTGTGAGGATCCCAGAGATACATGTCAGGCCTCGTCGTAGATCACTGTCTCGTCCCAGTGTAGCCACATTAAATAAATCCCCTTCCTCTGCTTGTCACCATCAAGTTGTCTCTTTTAATTGGATTACTAAAGACAGGTGGCTTGTTAGGACTCCCAGAGCCCAGGTTATGATCCTAACTCTGGGGACACAGGGGACATACTGAGATTGAAGGGAAATGAGTCCAAGTAAGCAGGGTGCCGTCAACTCCGAGTGACATCATGTTTTTCCAGGTTCAGTGGTTAGGGTGAGGGAGCTCGAAGAGGTTTTCAATCGCCTGAAAATCTACTAGAACTTTAATAACCAAGTCTTAGGTGTCTTTCTCATTTTATTTTATTTTATTTTATTTACTTTGATGGGTATTTTTGCTTGTTCATACGTGCACCACATGCCTAGAGTTCTCGGAGGCCAGAAGATGGTGTCAGATCCCTGGGAACTGGAGTTTCTGAGGGTTGAGAGAGTCCATGTCAGGGCTGGCAATAAAACCCAAATCCCCTACAAATTCAGCCAGTGCTCCTGACCTCCGAGCCATTTCTTCGGCCACTAGCAGCCAACTCTTACTTACTACAGCCTGACCAGTACTGTCTCCCACCAGCTGGCTGAAGGGTTTTAACTCTTCCCAACTAGAAATCACAGGTAAGGGGCTGGAGAGGTGGTTCAGCAGTTAAGAGTCCAGCTCTGGGTCCTGCTCTGCCAAAGGACCCAGGTTCAATTCCCAGCACCCACATAGCAGCTCACAACTATCTGCAACTCCAGTTCTAGAGGGTCCAACACCCTCACACAGACATACATGTAGGCAGAACACCAATGCACATATTAATATACATATATTACATATATATGTGTATATATATATATATATATATATATATATATATATAGAGAGAGAGAGAGAGAGAGAGAGAGAGAGAGAGAGAGAGAGAGAGAGAGAGAGAGAGAGAGAGAGAGAGAGACAGAGAGACAGAGAGACAGAGAGACAGAGAAAGACAGAGAAAGACAGAGACAGAGAGACAGAGAGACAGAGACAGAGAAACAGAGAGAGAGAAAGGGATCATGGGTAAGCAGGAAGCAAGCCCTTACATGCTGGTCTCTGCCAGTTTTATAACTCTTGGTGCTGACTACAGTGAACAGTAGCCACAAACTGGTGTGAACAGCCACAAGTGGTGCCTTCAAGTGTTGCAGATCCAAGCAGACTTTCAGTATCCAAACTTCTCTTCCAGCATCATGGCGCTCCTGGAGGCCAGTGACTAAGAACTTCAGCTCTTCAAAGGTAGCAACTGCTGTGTAAGCTTAGGGAGTTGGGGTTCCCAAGCCCTTGGCAGCAGCTGGCATTGCAGCTTCTACAGGAACCCGGTCATCTTCCTCAACCCTTAACGGTGGTCTCAAAATGTATGTATGTTGAGTTTGAGAATCCATGTTGTACGGTGCACATGCGTGTGTGTGTGTGTGTGTGTGTGTGTGTGTGAGATGTATGTTTACGTATGAGAGTTCATGTACACATGTGTGACAGTGCACATGCAGCTGTAGAGTCTCAAGGTAGACAAAGTAATCATGGGGTGTCTTCACTGACAGACTAATTTAGTAAAGCAGGATCTCTCAACGGATCCCAGAGCTCACAGGTATGGTCCCGTCTAGCCCGCCAGCTTGCTCTGGGCACGCCCTGCTGCCTTCTCCAGTGTGCCATGATTACAGATGGGCCACCATGCTCACCTTGCTTCCATCTGGGTTCTAGGGATCTGAACTCTAGCCAGAGGCTGTCCTTGCAAACGCTCTCCCCACTCTGCCATGTCCCCAGCATTGAGAGACGCTCCCTAATCCATGATGAGAGAGTAAGAAACTAGGGGTGGCGTGCTGTCATGGGAGTGTCCCCGGGATGTCATGAGGAGTCTGTGTGGTGAGCACAGGGTCTGACTCAAGCGGCGTTAGCTATCTACGTGGTATTGGTCTGATTACCACCATTCTTCCTGCTGTGGCCTGGCAAGCATTCCTCCCACTTACATTCAAGAGCAATTTGTGATTATTTATTTATTTATTTATTTTTTTTAAGAAAAATCCTCTCTCTGTCTCTCTTTTTAAAATACTTAATAAGATGACATTTTGGGATCTGGTGGATTAGACAATTTGTCCATTAACGTCTCTCTTTTAAACACTGTTTTATTTCATGTTTTTCTTTCCTTGTGGCTTCATTAGAGTATATTTAATTTAGGAAAAGTACTTTCATTTCTGGAGAGAGGTGGCAAAACATGGTGTCTTGAAATAAGGACAGAGAATTCTACAACAGGCGTTACATTCTGATAAAATTCATATTATTTTTGAGAAATTGAATGCAGTATGCTGGAGAAAATATCTCTGAAAAACCAATATATACTTCGTTTCTATATCTGCTTGACATTGGACACTGAAAAATCTCACTTCAATGACCTTGTGAGTTTTGAAAGGCAAATGCATTTGCTGGTGCGCTCTTTTTTTGGCTTAGCCAAAATGCATTGCTAAGTTTGCACCCCCAAAAAGCTGATTGCTAAATTATATTAGGGTTTTGGGGGCACATATGGTGGAGACCGATTTGAGCTGATTTAAGCCTTCAGAACAAGACTTCATGCTAACAGAAGCACTTGTAGAAACGAATGGAAAATTCCAGTAGTTTTAAATCAAGGCATGCTGGGCCATCAGCATCCCTTATCGCTCCCCAAAATGACCTGCTCAAAGGAAATTGAAGAATGTTAGAGTTGAAATAGCCACGTAATCCGCACTCTCAAAGCAGCGATCACCTTCAGATTTACACACTTAATTTAAAAGCGCCAATAATTTTAAATTGCTATGTGCGACCAACAGTGACAGCCAGTTTCCAGAGTATGCCAGTATTTCCGAAACTCTTCATTGTGTGGTTTCGGGGTACTTGCCTGCAAAAAGGTCCACGTTTCCAAATTAACAAGGCAAAATGAAAAAGGTACATGGGGACACATTTCAGGTTGGTTTTCTCTTCCCTGATTCCAGCCTCTACCACCCCCTTCCTCCGCCCCCGCTAGCCAAAAGAAGGGGCAGAGTCGAATCACTCATCTTTCCTTTGTATCGAAAAGCTGTGGGGATTTCGAATGAGATAAAAATAAGTCTGTCTTTTAAAGTATGGAACCCCCAGGTGAAGCCACACTCAGGCAGTAAAATAGCTCCTTGCTGTCACCAGCAGGGAAGGCCCAGGAGCAAGACAGATTGCATTAATGGGGCCTCTGAAAAAAATCCCTGCTAGAATTCAAAGCACCAGCAGAGGCCCCAACACCCAGCCTGGGAGTAAATTTGGATGCTCCAGGGAACAAGAGGCCAAGGCTGTGCTTGCTCGCCCAGGAGAGGGGGGGAAACCTCTCCTCTCCACTCCTTTAGGAGAAGCCTTTGCTCAAACACCTGCTGGGTTCCCTAGCCTTGCCTTTCTTGGCCCTGCCTGTGATGGCCCCACCTTAGGTGGCCCTGCTCGCTGAGGTTCTGCTCCTCTTCTGTGCCTATGTGGATGTGTGTGCTGGGGTGTGAGGGCGTATGCTGGGATGTCTTCCTCAGTTTTCCACAATAAATAAAAATCGAAACAGCTCATCCCACTGGGCAAGAGGCCATCGAGGGCGAAGGGTCCTGTCCCCACCTGCCCAGTGCTGGAATTATAGGCATGAGCCATCACACCTGTATGTTTGACATGGGTTCTCATGGTCCAAACTCTGAGTCTCATGCATGCACAGCAAGTGCTTTTACCCACTAAGCTGTCTTGCTAAGTCAGTTTCTCCCCTTTCTAACAGGGTTGGATGAATTTTCCCTTGCATTTGCATTCATAGCCAACTGTCTATTTTGACCTCTTCTTTGAAAAACAGAAGGATTTTTAAAACGAGTTTATTTTCATATATTTTTGTCCATTAACTAATTTTTTAGATGCACCATTTAATAATGTGTGTGTTCATATGACCAGCACTGCAATTGGGACTATTACCCAGGGAAGCGCCTCTGCATTTCTTATGGTTAGTCTCTCTGACTCTGTCTCCAGATAACCTCATATCTGTTTTCTCCCTTTATACATTTGCTATATTGTGTTCCTCGCCAAATGAAATAGTAATGACAAGGACTATGGTGGCTAACTTGACAGTAACCTGGGAAGAGGGAAGTCAGTTGGGGAATTACCTTCATCAGATCGGCCTGTGGGCAGTTCTGTGCATCTTTTTCTTGATTTTTAATTGATGTAGGAGGCCTGAGGCCACTGTGGGTGGTGTCATACCTGAGCAATAGTCCTGGATTTTATAAGAAAGGCTGAAAAGCCAGGGAGAGCAAGCCAGGAAGCTGTGGTCCTCCGTGGCCTCTGCTTGAGTTCCTGCCTCCAGGTTCCTGCTTGAGTTCCTGCTCTGGCTTCCCTTGATGATGGATTGTAACCTAGAAACAGAAGCCAAATAATTCTTTTCCTCTCCCAACTAGCTTTTAGTCAGTGTTCTATCACAGAAACAAAAGGCAACTTGGGACAGTGACCCTCTCTTCCCAAGCTGTCCTGAGTTGACTAGCAACCAAGGATTTCCCAACAGTCCTTAAGACAAAGAATAGCAGCTGCTACCACAGGGGCCTATGGAAAAGCTGGAGGTATATTCTACTTGTCAGAATTTCATTTGAATTTTATATTTACGTTTCCTTTCTTAATTTTTAAAAATCCCACTTTATATTCATACTTGTAGAATTTGTAAAATCACATTCTATTTTTTGCCATTTTATTTATATGTATGCATGCCATGTGTGTTCAGATCCCTGTGGAGACCAGACTGGGGTGTCCGATCCCTTGGAGCTAGAGTTACAGGTATTTGAGTGTTGGGAAAGAACTCAGGTTCTCTCTAAGAAAAGTGAGTCTAGCTGTAGAGATATCTCTCCAACCCCTCAAAAATCCCATCTCAAATGACTACCATCCAATCAAAGTAATTTTCCCAGAAGGCGGCTCTACTAACAATGTAGCCTCCATAGCATTGACACTGCTGAGTGAGGAGCTATTCAGGAGTTGCAGCTGCTCTGGTTTGGGGTGAAGTCTAGAATGTTCTTCCTAGCCAATAGTGCCTGAGCTGTCAGTCCTCACACACTAAGTGCATTGATAACCTGAGGTTGGCTTGGTAATGCACAACTCCATGCAGAGCAGCTGGAGAACAAATTGGACTTTGGGGTATCAGCTCAAGCAAGGGCTGAACATCAACTGCAAGCCTTACTTGCTTAGGGACTAAATTGCCTATGAAATCTTTATCTTCTCTCTCTCTCTCTCTCTCTCTCACACACACACACACACACACACACACATGCACACGCGCGCACACACACACACACACATGGTTTCTGTAAATGTTTTTGTTATGGTTAGTGTTATAATTGAGGTGTCTTTTTTGACTTTTTTTGAAGGTGTCAGACATATTGTAAATATGCAAGGCATTATACATTTAATTGTAACAGAAGAGAGAAGTGCATATCTTCATTTTGCCAATGAAGAGGCTGGCCCCTTGGTGGTATCCAGCGAAATCACTTGAGCTCCTACAAAGCCCCATGATGAGTGTTTGGATGTTTGGAACCATTGATTCCCCAGTCCTCTGACTCAGCAGTTTATCTCCAGTTTTAGAAATATATGGTACCTGATTAAAGACAAAAACTGAAATTAGTGTGTCTTAAAAACTGATATGCGTGTGCAGGTGTATGCATGTTTATATAAGTGTGTGCTTGCTTATGTATGTGTGCTCATGTGTGTGGAAGGCATAGGCCAACCTTTGGTGTCATCCCTCAGCCGCCGTCTACTTCCTTTTGGAAACAGGATTTACCACTGGGACCTAGAGGATTCCCTGGTCAGGCTAGACTGGCTGGCCAGATAAATCCATGGATTATTTTGTCTCTACTCCAAGAACCAAGATTACAAGTGTCCACCCATGCAGATTTTTTAAATATGGGCGCTGGTGATGAGAGCTACCTTCCCATCCCTGTGTGGGTCTTCATTTTGTTAAATGAGGTACTCTAGGAATTTCTAGGTATGGTACCTGCACTTAATTTTTCTTCCTCTTACCAACTCCAAGTCCATCCATCTCCCCAACATCCCTCCCATCTCTTCCTCACCTCCATACACGTGGGTGGGGTCGACTGAACAGATTATTTTTAAAGAAAGTCAGATCTTTGCATAGCACAGTTAGCATTGATTTTATAAAGAAAAGGGTCCCAGAAGGGAAATGAGTGAATGCTGGCTAATGGAGCTAGGCACAGGGCATGAGGCACCCCATGTCTCCATGAAAGCACAGAGGGGCTAGGTGACTCCTGTTCAAGATGCTGTTACTCTGTTGCAGGCAAGTAGCCCAAAAATAGAATGAGCGTGGCTGCTGCGGTGGGACGCAAGGATGAGGGCATAGCGTGTCCTTGGATCTGGGGAAGGATCCAGTTTCTACTGAAAACAGGACCTCGCGGAGCATCCTGTCTCCCCTCCAGCTCCTTGCTTCCCCCATGGAGGGAGGGTGACTTCTCATTCAGAACAATGCTAATGGAGTCACTTGGGTTAGTGTCTCAGAGATAAAAATCTGTCACTCCCTTCTGCAGGTTCATTATTTCTACCTCAGGCTGCAAGGAGGCTGCAGCATCAGAGGGTGAGGCTGAATGTGTGTGTGAGTGTGTGTGTGTGTGTGTGTATGTGAGTGTGTGTGAGTGCGCATGTGAGTGTGCATATGTGTGTGAGTGTGTATATGTGTGTGTGAGAGTGTGCATGTGAGTATGTGTATGTGTGTGTGAGTGTGTGTGAGTATATGTGTGAGTGTGCGTGTGAGTGTGTGTGAGTGTGAGTGCACATGTGAATGTGTGTATGCATGTCTGTCTGTGTCTGTCATGTGTGGTCTTAGCATTGTAATCAAACATGAGATGTCCTTTTTTAGAAAAGCATAGCAGAGTTTAAATTCCATTCAATTTTACTGCCCTGCCCCCCTGCCTTCAGTCCACTTCTGTTTATGCCTCAGCGTGACCGATGATCAATAAGGACAGCAACAATATGAGCTTCACACAAGGGCTGAACTCAGCCTAGAAATGTACCCACAGAGTGCAGCTAATTGTTCAGTAATTTAAACAGAAGAGCAGCGTTCTGTTGATGCGGCGATTTAAAATTATGCTAAAGCAGGATTTCACCAGCTGGGTCCTTGGCCTAGTTCAGTAACACACTTGGCTACCTGCAGCAGAGCCACTAATCCATGAGCAAAGCAAACACAAGCTATTTTAGAAAGGTAGAATTTTTTTTAAGCCAACAAAACAATCACCGATCAAAGATGTTACCCCTTCTTGATGGGTACCCTGGGCTTAGGTCAGAGTTCCTGATGGGTGAACACTCTGGGTGTTATGTCGGAGCTGAGTTGGAGCCTTGTACTTCCATGAGCTTGGCTGTCATTCAAAGAAGAATGCGCCCCGTATTGACCAGTAAGGGCGGGGGCAGCAACCTGCATTTTCTCACTTTAGTCTTTGAATCACTAAAGGCGTATCCTTCCCTAATACCTGGACTCAGGTCTGTGTCTCCCTGTCCAGTGATTTAAGGTGAGGTTGACGGTAAAGTCCTCAGGTCTCATAGGTCTCTGTGCTTTCGCAGTTTCCTAAATTCAAATGACATAGAGTTTGAACTTTTGGGATCCCTGGAAACTGGTAAATCACACACATACACACACACACACACACACACACACACACACTAAAATAAAATAAAATAAAATAAAATAAAATAAAGAAGGAGTTCTTTTATATTCCATTCCCTGTGTTCATGTGGTGACTGGCATCATGGCTGTTTGAATGACCTTTGTAATGCTTAGTCTTGGTCTTTGTTTTTTTTAAGTTTTGTTTTATTTTCAATTGTGTGTGAGAGAGTGTGTGTATGTGTGTATCTGTGTGGGCATATGCCTGTATGCCTGTGAGTGCAGTTGCCCAAGGAAACTAGAAGAGGTGGTCAGATATCACGGACCTGGAGTTATGGGCAGTTGTGAGCTTCCAGATGAGGGACGATCCTTGGTATCTTTTCTTCTGGGACTTCCAGATTCTTAGAATCTCCAGCATTCATTCGGGCAGCCATCGTTGAACAGTCAAGTGAACCAATCCAACCAACCCGCTTTCTTGTACATAAAGAATACATCATAGACACACACAGACGCACACACATATTCTATCAGGTTTATTCATTAGAGAATTTTGCCTAATACGACTAGCATATAAGACCTTGTGGTGCTTTACCAACCACTGTACTCCCATCCCTCTCTTTAAAATCAGAAATGCTTTGGATAAAGCATGAATCTGAACTCTTTACAATTTTTACATCCTGGATGATAATGTAAAATGTCCTAGAAAGTAAATAAAAGTCAGTGTAACCAGCATATACCTTCTATGATGGCCAGAGAAAAGATCTGCACGGGACAGGATGGAATGGAGGGCCACCAATTTTGGAGATTTGTCTTTTGAACTTTGGGTTTCCATGACTTCTTCAATGACCCCTCTCATTTTTTTCTCTTACAGTAAGGAAGTATCTTAGCTTTCCAGGAAAGAGGTTGCTGCAGGCATCCAGGGCACTGTACAAGACTTCAAGTCACTCTAGGTCAGATCACACTTTGATACTCAAATGATCACAAGCATGTTGTTGTGTCTCTGTTGTGGCCCTTGCTTAGGGGCCTTTGTCAGTGAAAGGGGATGGAGTGATCTCATGCCCATTTTGTGGCTGTATTTATTTTTCATTTAAAATTGGGTTCAGCGAGAAATTGATCTCAATGTCTAAGATGTGGTAAAGTCTTAAGCACTGAGGTAGTCTGGCGATCATAGAGCAATTCTGCACTCTACTGAAAACATACTCAGATAGCTGTAATGTTTTGCAGGGTATTATGAGCTCTGT
Source organism: Mus pahari (assembly GCF_900095145.1). Taxonomy (NCBI): domain Eukaryota; kingdom Metazoa; phylum Chordata; class Mammalia; order Rodentia; family Muridae; genus Mus; species Mus pahari. The sequence goes on along the minus strand of NC_034599.1, from coordinate 110,568,927 downwards.
TTTCTCAGTTGTAAAATCCGGGCTTTTGCAGGGATACATAATGGATCTAATGGATAAAGAGGCAAATCTGGAGTCAGGAAGAAGAATTGCATTCATTTTATTGTGTTAACTAGTCACAGGACACCTTGCCACTCACTGTTAGGGTCTCATCACCATCTTCTGGGGCTTGTGTGAAATGCAGAGTCTCAGGTCCCACCCAAACTAGCTCATCAGTCTCTATACTCCCACGTCTCTTCTCCCAGAATCACAGACTTGGGGAAGCATTGAATTTATGTAGTATCTTTGCTCACAGCTATACATGGAAGATGCAGCCTAGAAAGAAGGGATCATTTTGAGTCACAGTTGTGGAGCACAGTCCGATTTGGTAAGGACATCAAGGCAGTAGCAGCCCAAGGTGGTTGGTCACATTACATGGACAGCCAGGAAGCAGGGGAGATAAACGATGGTGCTCAACCCACTTTCTCCTTTTCTCTGTGTCGAACCCCAGCTGCTGGAATGGGAATAAGGTGAGTCTGCACACTTCAACCAGCCTTCTCTATAAACTCCCTCACAAGCATGCCCAGAGGTTGGTTTCCATGGAGATTCTAATCTCACACAGTTGCCATCTTCATTAACCACCACAGTTAATTTCATGGTACTCAGGTGTGGCCTAGGATGAGCAAATTGCCACCTTCAAGTTTACTGAAAAAGCAAATGATGGATCCCTAAAGACGTACAGGACCAATATCTAGGGATGAGGGCCTAGCTTTGGCTTAAATGCTGCCTTGAGGCAACCACCAAAGATTTAGTCAATTGAGAGCTGTAATTACTTCCTCATCTCCCAGGCAACTGAAAGAACATAAAAAGTATTTATGATTTTCTTTTTTTGTGTGGTTTTTATGATTGAGTTTCTTATGGATGACAAAACTCTCTGGTATGGTAGGGTATGATAGAACATAGCAGGACAGAATGACTGTGGAATATGATGTACCATAAATGATAATATGTATATAGCACTATGTATGATAATGTATATACAACACTCTATATGATAATATGTATACAGCACTATAGATGGCACTATATATAATGTATATATAACAATATATATGATTATATATGTGTATATATATGGAAGTATATATGATAATGTGTATATGGTGCTATATATGATCATGTATATATGTATATCCAATGAAAATGTGTGCAGTGAAAGGTGAGCCACATAAGCAGCCAGCAAGGCCTTTGGGATAGGCCTGTCACATTGTCTCAGTGGAAGGTGGCACTGCACAACTCAGGTATTTGAATTGGTGCGATAGATATGGCTGAACCTCCAGAGGTTAGAGAGTGGAACCACCAGGGGAAGTCCTTGGATGTGGGAGACTTGTGCCAGCTAATAGATGGTTTCTCTGTGTCAAGACATCAGGGTGGGCTACAATCTTAGTAGTGAAAGTTTAGAGTTAGTCATTGGAGAACAAGACACTTGCTTTGTGAAGTGGGGATGCATGACTTTCCCAAAGGAATCTGCTATTTCTAAGAAATGTGAGAAAAGACCTGGGAAGATAGCTCCATTGCACAAAGACCTGAGCCCCATCCTCAGAACCCACATTAAAAGTCAGGTATAGTGACACATGTTTATCCAGGGATGAGGAGGTGGAGACAGGGAGGACCCCTGGGGCTCACTGACATGCCACTCCATCAGAATCAGTGAGGTCTCAGGCCCATGAGAGGCCCTGTCTCCAAATGCAAGGTTAAGAAGAGTGCCTGAGGAAGACATTCAATGTTGATGTCTGGTGTCTACATGTGCATTCTCATATACATACACACATGCTCACATATATACACATGTATACACTTGCATACTCATGTGCACACATGTACACACATGTATGCATGCATGATGCACACATGTATACAATGCACACATGCACACATGTACACATGCACACACATACACACATGTACAACATACGCATACATGCACACACACATACACACACATGCACACATGTGCACATACCCATACACATTCACTCAGACACATACTCTCAGACACACACTCTCATACATAGTCTCATACACATACACACATATACAAACAAACATATACATGCATATACACACAATACACATATACATACACACACAATACACATACATAAACACACATATGCATGGTTGAGGGATGAAGGAAAATGTGAGAAAGGGAACTTTGCAAGCAAATCAACATATATTCTTTACAGATATCTGAGCTGCAGTGCTCCAATTTCAACGTTACACATGAGCCTTAGTCCTGGCATACTGATGGATCAGGAGAGGAAAAGTAGAAGATGGGTTCTAGGAACTTCAGGAGTTCTCCTGTAGGTCATTCCCATGCATAACTGGAGGACTTCTTTTTTGCATCCAGACTGGTGTAGTTCTGTCTTGGATAATGGATGGAGTTGTGTATGTCCCAGAAATAAGTGTCCCTCCACGTTCAGAACCATGGCTGTCAGTAAAGCTGTGAAGTTTCCTTGAAAGATGGCAACTTATAAGCATGGACTCTTTTGTTTAAAACCAGGAAGTATCCAGCCGGGCCCAGAAGAAGAACTTGTTGGACATCCTTCTCTCTAACAGTTCTATAAAGGTTTAGAAAGGTTAAGCTCATCCCTGGAACTTGCCATGTTGGCTCCACACACTGTTTGTTTTAATGAATATTGGTTCATGTGGGACAAACAGCTATACACTATGTGAGCTCTTGACCTATTTTTTTCTCCTCTTGATTCTGCCAGATAATCACAAAATGGCTTGTGTGTGTGAGAGAGATTTTCCCATGACCTGCGTCTGTGCCATGGGAACAGTAGCTTATGATGCTGAGCAGGGAGGAGAACCTGATGTGAATGAAGGCTTGTTAAATGCCTTGTGAGGAGAGGGAATTGCAGCAGCCATTTATTGTGTATTTATTGTGTGCATGCATAGGTGCACCTGGGGAGGACAGAGGTCATCCTCAGATGTTGTCTGCCTTGTATCCCTGAACAGAACAGCTGTCTACTTTGTATTTTGAAACAGGATGTCTCATTGGTCTATAGTTCATCACTATTAAAAGCTGACTGCCCAGCAAAACCAAGAGATCTGACTGTTCCTGTCTCCCATCTCACCATCACAACGATTACAAGTGTGTCTTGCCACACCTGGATCCAGAGAATGGAAATCAGGGTCTCATGCTATGCAGCAGGCACTTTATGTACTGAGTTATCGTCCTGTGTTGTGTGACACTATTCTAGAGAGGATTTCCTGCTGTAGGATTGTCTTTGTCCAATCACATTAGAGCCGTGGGAGGTCTGTGATTGGACAGGGAAAAGGGAGGCAGAGCTAAGAGTGGCAGAGACAGAGAGCATCTTGTGATAAAAAGAAGAATCATGACCATGGACATGTACCCCCGTGGCAGTTTTCGACCACAAGCAGCTATGATTTCACAAGGTTAGAAATATTGGGTTAAAGCTTTATCATTATCAATTAGCTCTGAAATTATTTATTGACATCTTGTAAATTGTGATTTTATTGATACATAAATCTAATTTGGTTAACTATAAACTTAAGCATCTTGATTTTACTGGGTTACTGGGCATTGGTGTTATCAAACCACAAGGATGGCGGATCTATTTGGTTACTAGAGTTTGGGTAGTAACCACTGGTTCCAGGGAATTATAGCAGAGAGGGAACTATGGCTCTCGGGACAAGAGAGCCAGATGTTGCCGGGGCTAGATTTTGGCGGGCTGGCAGGAGTGCAGGAGTGTAGTCCGGCACCATGGAGAGTTGGTGGGTTCATTTTTTATTATTTCTTGCAACAATTTCCCACTCCAGATAGGGAATCAATGACAGACCAAACCATGGATATCACTAACATCTAACATGGCTAACCAATGAGTTTTTGTTGGGGTTACTTATAGGAATATGGATGAGGGGTTACTTAAGGAGCAGAGATGCCTCACAAACAGCTGCATCACCAAAGCCCATCCCAGCATTGGCGACATCTCACAAAGATGGGAACCTGGAGCTCACTGTATAACCGATACACAATTCAACAGGTTGGACAGTGTCCTCTCCAGGCAGCTCAGTTGGTCTCTGCTTCTACCTGGAAGCTCTCACCAGTCCTTACAACTTATATGTACTTAGGTGTGGATGACTCTGGTCAGTTTCAGGGACTTCCTGATGTGTTTGCCTTGTTTACTTTCTGATTTTAACAAGATTCCCCAACATCTCAGGCATGGAATATCCTGCCTTCTTGTAGAACATCCTGCTGTTCAACCTCTTTTACAAGTCCGGTGTCTTAACAAGCTTCCCACCAACATGGCGTACTTAATCTTAGAGTAAACTGCTAACTAACACCCTAACCCAAGCCTTTTGAAAGGACTGTGCTGATAGTCTGATTACTACCTGGTATTTTCTAACAGTGACTAACCCTGGAGAGATGACAAGGGTCACAGTGTCCCTCCTGATCATCAACTTCTAGCTCCTCTGGAGTTCACTTCTCATGTAGCCCATGGCTTAATGTTTCTTTCATCACAGCTTCTGACAAAGATGCCAATGATCATCCCACTAGGATGTACTTAAAAGTCAGTAAACAAGGCCACAACGGCCGGCCTCAGTGAGAAAGAATGACTGATTTTAGATTGATAGCGTGTTACTGAGCTTGAGATCAGAGAGATGTTTATGTTCCCAGGAGGAGGAGGACTCGCAGAGGACACTGAAGGGAACAGATAGAGAGTAAAGCCTCTATGGAGGGTGGCAATCCCACATCTCTGTTAAAGGGGAGTATTACACATATAATGAAGACGTTAGTTGGGGAGGGAGCTCAGCGGTAAAGAGAAACGGGACAGTGCTTCAGAACCTCATCTGTTTTAAATAAAATTTAGCATCTATATTTATCCTTGACTGCATCTGGGTAGCAATAAAATGGTATATAAAAATTATAACATGTGCATATTATATGTAATATTTTGTATTATATATATATTATTCAGTGTATTACCATGTTTGGCTTAATATATACCTACATGTGGTATTATGCTAATATGCTCTCACATTTATAATATGTAAGACAGTATCTATATAAATGCTTATCATATGATATATATCACCTAGATTACATATGTGAATTATACAAATGTATATATACACATGTATATATACACATATATACATATATATGCTCACCACTTATATTTAGATATATGTTTAAGATATAATTTACATAATTTAACTATGACATACATGTGTATAATTTAAGAAATATATTTATTTTTATTTTATGTGTATGGGTGTTTTGCCTGCATGTATGTATATGCACATGTGTGTGCCGTGTCCATGAAGGCCAGAAGAGCATCAGATCCTCTGGAACTAGGTTAGAAACAGTTGTGTGTCACAGGGTAAGGGCTGGAAATTCACCTGGGTCCACAGCACGGGAAGCAAATACTCTTAGCCCTGAGCCACCTCTCCAGCTGCTACCCATCTATAACCTTATTTGCATATGTATATGAAGTCCCACAAGTTATGGCATATGTGATTGATGGCTCTCAACTATAAGATCTTTTAAATACAATTCATGTTTATTTTTACCTATGTGCGTGTATCTGTCCTTGTAAATATAAGACACATGTGTGTGCAAGTGCTCAAAGAAGCCACAAGAGGGCACCAGGTCCCCTGGATCTGGTTCTACAGAACCACCCTGTGGATGCTGGGAACCTAACTTTGGTCCTGGAAAAGCAGCCGGTACTCTTACTGGCTGAGCCATCACTCCAGCCTCTGACCTTCAGGTCTCATTAGAGAATACCAAGGCCTTCTCTTGACTCCATCTGGAGTTTTGTGACAAGCCCTATGTCATCACAGTTTGAGCAGCTCTGGGTGTACTGGCGTTTCTTCCCAAATGCTGTTAATTTAAGATCTGAATAAATCTAAAGGGCAGGTCATATGCAGGTCATATCTGAAGTCTGCCTCTTTACTAACTTTAGTTTGGGGCCTGGGTAATGTGAAAGTACAAAAAGCCCCAAGAAGCTTGCTGTCTCCTGGAATTGCTTTCAAGAAATGACAATTATTCAGTATCCATTCAGAGAAAAACCGACCATTCCCGGCAAATGGGTGATATTTTAAATCCTCATAATTTATTTATTCTTATTTTAACCATCACAAAAATTATGATCAATTATACATGAAACTGAATATCAGAGGCCAGAGGAGAGACATTGGCACACATTTCTTCTGTGCTCGGTCACCTCAAACAAAACATCTCACAGAGGCTCTTGTGCCTGTCTGCAAAATGCATGCCTATATTATGCATGTCAAATATTATGTAAGTGGTCAGTTATCATTGCTGCACACACCATTTTACTATAAGCACCCATTTGATTGCTATAAACAACTGTTTATCAGAAGTCGTGTTTACCCTTTTTCTCCCCAGTGACCTCTGCTCAGCTGAGACTGTCACACGTGTCCCCCTGTGTTAGTACAGGATGAAAGTGGCTGCCTCACAAAGTGAACTTTTGCGATATTTCTTGCAGAAGACAATACAATAGGCAGGGTTTTGATTGGATGGGTTTCTTCTTGTCTGGTTCTAGATTGTTTTGGGAAGGACTGTAAAGAACTGAACTTGGATTGCACGGGTTGTGCGTGTGGCTTTCAATCCACCTTATTGTATTAGTCTCCTTCCTTGGCATTTGGGGATTGAAAAGTTATCCTTGGGGTGGGGGCGGGAAAAAATCGAGTTAAGAATGAAATGGTCTGCTCAGTTGTCCCTATGCCCCGTCTCCATCTGAATAGAATTTTAAGGAGATTGTACTGACAGCAGAATTATTGGCTTCCTATGGCCCAGGCTATGCACAGAAACTTCTGTGATGACAGAATGCTCTTAATTGTTATTTTGGGTCATTCACAGTGACGGGGATAAAACAGACAGCAGGAGTGTGTGTGGGAGGAGAGTGAGTTCACCACGGCTATTAAAAATTCCACTGGCTCGGGGGCCAATCATTGTGAATTCAGGTGGTTCTTTTGAATGCACTTAGGTGCGTGACAGCCGAGGTAAACATTTCAGCCCCAGACAGCTCCATTAATTAATTACCACTCAGGATGCTACAGCTCGCCTGGATGCTCTGAGTGCTGTGCGGAGTGCCTGCGCGGTGCACACGCTCTGGGAAACTGCAGGCACTAACAGCGTTTTCCTCGGCTGGTTGTTTGGTACCTTCCTCAGGTAAAGCTCTGACCTGGAAACATTTACCCCAACTCCGCTGTTTCCCAGCGAGGAAAACACACAGCCATTCTAAACAAAATGAAACTACTGTGTCTGAAGAGGGCGGCCTTTCCACAATTTCCTGGAAATCACTCCTCCTAGCCATAGGTTATGTCTGCCCAGTCCCATTCACTTGAAGTTAGTCTTAAAATCACATTTATTTGTTTAGTTGTGTGCATGTTTGTTGGTGTGTGGCTGTACCGTGCTTGTGTGTAAACGTCATCAAACAACGGGCAACTTGAAGGAGTCACTTCTCTCCTTCTGCCATGTGGGTCTCAGGCACTGAACACCTGCCAGTCAGGGATTGAACTCCTTGTCACTTGGTGGCAAGTGCCTTTACCCTCTGGCTCATTTCATAGGTGCCTACGCATTTAATTAATCTCAATATACTTCATCTTCTTTTCTCTTTAAAAATATATCAGATCAGGCAAATGCTGAAAAAAATTTTTTTCTGAATGGAAGTTTGTGCTTGGAAGATGTAATCCCATCTTTAATGTGTGAGAATATATTTTAGTAACACTTAGTTGCTTGTTTCTATGTGGTGTTTTAGAGTGTAAATAGTAAAGATGTTCTTCACGTTAAGAACTGTAAGATCCCTAGTCACCCAGAGGGAGAAAAACCAAAGTATGTTTTGTTTTGACCTTTTATTGCCCCCCCAAAAGAATCAGCCGGATGAATATGTTTGAGAAAAATCATAAACACTTGCCTGACATTCTATTTGGTCACACAGAAGACTTCAAAGCTTTCCACTTGAAAGCACATTGTCCTGAGATGTGATCATCATGTCAAAAGCCTCTGGCGCAGGGTGGTTGCTGGTCCTCACCCACCATAGGACAGAGCCAGGCTATCCTGCCTACCCCGCATCCTACTGGCCCATCCGAAGACTTATCGTGTCTGCCTGTATCTGGGAACTGCTGCAGTGTTTTCACAGTGCCCGGGACATTTTCACAGAGAACTTGTCCTCCCACCACTTCTCTCCATGTAAGAAAAGGCAGCATAACAGTGGAGGGCTCGACAAACAGTGTTGCCTGGGATACGCTCACGGGGAGGGGCTGGGAAGCTCTCTCGAGAGTTTCATGCCTCTAAGTGCTGGGTCAGTGTCTATAGGCTAGAGGCAGGGGTCTTTGGTTGCTGGGGTGATGGCCTAGTGAGGAAAGTGTTTGCTGTGCAACCTGAGGACCCACGTTTAGATTCCTAGCATGAACTTAAGAGGTGGACTTGACAGTGATGGTCTGCAACCCAACCTTGAGGAAATGGTGATAGGAAGATTCATGGAGCCTGCTGACCAGCCAGTTTAACCAAAATAGTGAACTTGAGGTCAGTGGAGAGATGGCTCAGAAGTTAAATGAACTCTCTAATCTTCCAGAAGATTCAAATGCTGACCCTAGCACTTACAGCAGGCATCTCACAACCTCCTATGATTCCACAGAAGAGATTATCTCAAAATAGTAATGTGGAGGGTAATGCTGGAAGACACCCTACCTTGACTGATGGCATCCACATGCACAAATGTGCTTGTATGCCTGCATGCATATGCATACAATCATGCATACTGGTACACACACACACACACACACACACACACACACACACACACACCACAGAACACACACACACACACACACACACACACATCCCTCCTCAAGCTTTCAAGAGTTTGTGCTTTCAAAACCCCTGTAGATCTCAGAGCCCAGTGGCACTGAAGCCCAGGGAGATCTGATTATTCTGAGATCCCTCTGGCTTTGAGGGGGGAAAGTGAGTAGGTTAGAATCCTGGGCTTCATGGACCCATTATGACAAATATGGTACTAGCCATGTGGGGATAGATATTTCCCACTTAACATTTTCCTCTGTGTGTGACATTAATACAGATATTCTTTGGAAATGGGTAAGATTTGACTTTAGTTCAACCCTCCCTACTTATAGAGGAGTAGAAATGACTCAGTTGTTGCCATGTCTCAGATCAACAAGAGGAAGAAAATACCACAGTTCCCAGGTTCATTTCCATGTACCTTATAAGGTCATATGACCTCTGGTATCTGTGCCTATGTGTAAACATACATAGCACACACACACACACACACACACACACACAAACCCAATACTGTACCAGGGCTAGTCTGTTTTAATTGTCATCAATAATCCTTTGCCACTCAAGAAGAAATGATTTCTTTTTTTGGTCTGTTAATTTAAAAACTAAGGCAATACCTGTAATGTGTGTTTTACAAATTTTCAAAGATACTTTTCCAGGAAATCTTCAGTCTCAGCTAACTAAAACAATTCTGAGTTTTAATTTTTAGGCAGAGTAGTATAGACTTATATTTTTCAAAACCTGCTTTAGTAAGTGTGCTTAAATGCTTTAACTCCCTTCTAGCCTACCACCGACCAGAGGTAGTGGAAAAGGAAAGGCTAATAGGACAAAGGAGGGTGTGAACCTGTTTAGAAACAGTTCATTGGGGGAAGAATCCAATCTGCCTTGTCAGGATATTAGCAATTCAGTTCACACAAATGAGTAAAGTAGTTCCATTCACTTTCAAACACCATTCAGAAATCAGCAACAACAGTTCGCTCCAGAAGAAACCTTGAGGCTCTGCCAATTGGACTAAGTCTGAGGACTCGGCAAAGCCAAATGGAACACCACCAGAAGTTCTTTGGTGCATTTCTCTCTACGAAGTCACAACAAACAATAATCCATAAAGAAGGCAAGGCGAACTGATACAACAGTGCCATCAGCAAAGACCAGCATCCACAAAACGCAATGAAGATCAGCAAAAAAGGGCAAGGCAAACCAATGCCACACAGCATTGTCCACTGTCTGTTGGGCTATATTTATATCCTTTCTAAACATCACGTGCTCTCTCTAAGCGTCCACTCTAGTAATACATTGCATGTCCTTTTTCCAGCCAGCTCCCAGAAAAACACTACTTGTCTGTTCTCAGCAAAACAGCCTCCCACACATCTGCTTCAGCAAAAAACATCCTCTCAGAAGACAGTTCCCAGGAAAACATCACATGACACAACCGAGTCTCCAAAGAAACCAGAAATTTCCACTTCATAGTAGGACCGGCTTAATGTTTGCTGGGGTGATGTGCCTATCCCTGATTATCTCTTATGCTTTTTTTTTCACATTTCAATTGTGAAAAAGTGAGCCATCCTGGAATAAGAGTATGGGAAGTAGGCGTGTGTGTGTGTGTGTGTGTGTGTGTGTGTGTGTGTGTATGTGTGTGTGTGTTGACTCTTATTCCAGATGACTCACTATCTCAAAACTGACATGTAAAAAAAAAAAAAACAAACCATAGGAGAAATTCAGGTACAGGCATATCACCCCCCAGAAACCATTAAGCCAACCCTACTGTGGCAAACAGTTGGTTACTCTTCTACAAACAGAAACCCTCACCAACAAAATCTCAAACCAATCCCCCTTTAGAATTTTCAACTCCAAGGCTACCATGTGTGTTGGATTGAAATAGAGATTAGTGTTCATTGACACTCGAGGCTCCAAGCCAGTTCCCCCAAGGGCTTAGGATCAAAGTGCTTAGTTAGGCTGACAGTCCATATCTAACAGATGTCTCGCGGCATACATTCTGAGGGATGCTAGAGCAGTGTCAGTAGATTCCCCAGGGCTGCAGGAAGGAAGTAGAAAACTGAGAGAAAGAAAAATAAATGGTTCTTCTTTGGGCAGATAGCATTGGTATACTGATGTGAACAAATTTCTGGTAGAGGCCTATCTTCCAAACACTGTGGCCATCCTTATCAAAGCTGCTGTGGCAATCATAAAGGACTTTTAAGGTTTTGCCTACTGACTACTGATGTCTCCTCATGGGAGAGGAAGGAAAGGATCATTCAGTCTTCACTTGGGATTCTGGCTGCTTCCCCCGAGCCTTCCAACGGATTTATATGTAAGTCTACCTAGCAGCACATGGTCCCATGGGCTCCGGACATGCTAGAGTATAGGAGGCTTAACTGAGGTGGGGGGGGGGAGGATTGTATTTAGGCAGCTATGGGGAAGGTGTGCTAGGGCAAGACTTCCTGGTGGTATGACTTTGGGGGATTTAGCCAGGCTCCTGTAAATGCCATCATGTTCTGTAGACAAGCCAAATAAACTCATTGGCAACCCCAGGTTGGCCTTTGGTAGAAAATACTTTGGTCTGCTGGTGACACCATATTTGAGGTGAATAAACATTTGTTTCTATCTCTCTGGGAAAAGTTAATGCAAAGGAATTGCACACAGACCACTCTTTGAAGCAGAAATCCTCTGTGACCTTTACCCACACAAACAAGAATCACGAGTAGACGAGCATCTTCTGCATTGACGTTCCTGTTTTCCTGGTACCTCAGGATCCCAAGGAAGGACTATGCTGACTGTGGACCAAATCTAGCTAAAGATTGATTTTCCTGAGGAGTCGTCACACTGGTTTAAGCATCGTGGGACACATTTGAGGACTAGTGAAAGAGACCATATGGCCCACAAAGAGATAAAATATTTATGGTATGGCAATCATTGAACAATTTTGCTGACCATGGGGTAGAAGCTTTTGAGAAATATAACTTAATCCCTGGTTGATCAAGGAGCCAGTTCTATGGTTGTCTCTAAGAGTTTGGGAAGTACAGTGTCAGCCCAAGATTTCCTCATGGGTCTGTATGTGTCTAATGAGAACTAGATCTGCTTCCTGTAATGAAGCTGTTAAAGTAGGCTTTTGTGTCTCTGAGATTTAGCATGGCAGATTGAGCCCAGAAGTTAAACCAAATGAGTTCATCTCCAAAATGTAGCATGATCAAGCCGAACTACAGAGAATGCTGTATGGCAAGAGAATGCTTCCCATTTATTTATTCTGTTTCATCTTTGCTGTTTTGAACCTTGTACCAAAGTGGATCTGAAGGTCATCCAGTGCTCCTGTCTTCAGGAACTTCAGTTCTGTCTCCTTAAGTGAAGCAACCAGAAGACACGTTAAATATCAATGCAAAAATCCAGACTCTTAACTTTTTAAAAGATGTTATTTACTTTAAATTTTTTATTCATTATTTTGTGTGTGTGTGTGTGTGTGTGAGAGAGAGAGAGAGAGAGAGAGAGAGAGAGAGAGAGAGAGAGAGAGAGAGTGGAGAGTGTAAACATTCTGAGGCCAGAAGAGGGCATCAGATCCCCTGGAATTAGAATTGCAAATGGTTGTGAGCTGGCCAGTGTGGGTGCTGGAAACCAAAGTCATTCTCTGTCTCTCTGTCTCTCTGTCTCTCTCTCTGTCTCTGTCTCTGTCTCTCTGTCTCTGTCTCTGTCTCTGTCTCTCTCTCTCTCTCTCTCTCTCTCTCACACACACACACACACACACACACAAAATGCAAATGGATTACATAAAGTGTTTTTAATTTCTTTTTTTTTTTTTTAACTTATTATCTTACACACTTTCCCAATAGGACAGAAGTGAGTGAATCAGCCAGAACCGACTGGATAACGGATCAGCTTTCAAGTTCACTCCCATGGTTATGTGTGGGAAATTTTACTTCCTTAGCACATGGAAGTCCCTGAGAGTGAATAATGATGTAGCTTTTCCCAGAATACATGATTTAAGTGTGAGAGGGCTGCCCAGCTTGTCATTTATAACCTAATGTAAATGGTGAAGCACTACATTTTCCATCGAGTTCTGTTTGTCAGCCAGGCTAATCTTGGTACAAGGATGTGACTATCCGAAATCATGGATTGTCGGAGGCTGTCCTTGAGCTTCACTTCTGCATTCTGATGTCGTGAACACTGTCTGTTAGTGAAGAACACGGCCATGCTCTCACTTGGGACTGTCAAATCTCAACGCTACCGAATTGATCCTTACATAATTTCTGCCTATACAGGACCATTTCTATCTCACAGAATCCCGTTCTGTTCAAGTTGTCCAACCCTCTGACATAGTAACGTGATGTTATCTACAGAGTCTATCTCCCCCCAAACACCCAACTGAGCTACAAAAAAGAAAATAAGATTTTTATACAGGATAAGAATGCCACCACAAAATGCTTTAAGTTTAGGATTTGAGTTGGAGTTCATATGTGACTTTCTTAGCTACCTGTGGTCTCATGTGAGTCATGGACAACCTGGGCAAGCCTATATGACACCCTCAGTATGACACTTTCCTTCAGTTCAGTGGAAATTTGTCCTGATTCACTTATTGTTACATTGCTGGACAAAAACAGGGACATACCAACAGTTTATTTTTTATGTCTAATTTTGTAAGGTATATGTGTATTTGTATGCGTGTGTGTGTGTGTGTGTGTGTGTGTGAATGCGTGTGAAACGTTGTCAGAGGACAATTCTTAGGAGTCATTAGGAATCACTTGTCTCCTGATACTTGTTGCTCTGGGGAAGGAACTCAGGTCACAGGTTGTCAAACCTGTGCACAGGCGCCTCTGCCTCATGAGCCTTCTCATCAGCCCCACTGGGTTTTTTTCTTAACCTGTATGTATGGCTCTCTCATTCTGTACACTTTGTTCACACTACATCTGTTTCAGTCTTCAGCATCTTGGGTCTGGATAATTATACACACAGTTCAGTGGATCTCTATAGGTCTGGAGAGATAGCTCAGAATTTTAGAGCACTGGCTGTGTTTGCAGAAGGCCCAGGATCTATTCCCAGAACCGATATGTTGGCTTGTAACCATCTGTAGCCCTCTCTGACTTCCAAAGGAATGAGGCACACATGTGTTGTGCATGCATGCATGCGAAACACCCATGAACACAACATTTTAAAAATGCGTAAATAAAAGGACTGCTATATTGTGCCTGAGTCTAAAATTTTTGACACAGAATTAATATCCCCTTTTACGATGTTCTCCAACATAATATTTTCATTAAAGAAACTCTACAGTCTTTGTGATGAAGTTAGTGTTTGCTTCCTTCTCTTCCTTCTCTTATCTCTGAGGATAAGAATGGAGACTCCTCATTCATTCATTCATTCATTCATTCATTCATCTATCTATTTCACATATAATGAGATGTTTGTAAACAATGGTTATGAAATACAATATTTAATAAAATACTAAGAAGCATAAGGTGCTATCCTGGTCCTTGTAGCCTAGTGACAGGCGTGGACCATATAAAACAGATGTGCAAAACAGACACAGTAAAGTAGTATCAATGCGTAAAGGGTAAAGATGGAGAGGGGTGCTGGACTGTGGTCCTTAGGGGCAGAGTGTAGGAGGAGGCAAAGCTTGTTGGAGGAGAATACTCCCCTGCTGCTAACTATTCACCTGGCACTGCTTAGACCCACAGCAAAATGGTTGTAATGTTAAAGCATTACACAGGATCAAAGAAAGACTCGGCAAATCAGATGCTGACAGCCTTGGACTTCAGCAACTATGTAGCACATTATTACTCCTGGAGGAACGTGGAGTCAGTGTTCTACTACATCTGCTTTGTGCCGGCTGGGCACAGAGCCTGGGTAGGTCTCTGCATCGGTCTCCACAAGCAGGGCTCATTCTGTTTCTGGAAAAGCAATAAAACCCAAAAGAAGCTTGTTCAACTTGGTCACTAAATCAGCCTCTGCTGCCTCTGTAGTTCTGTTCCTCTGTTCTGGTGCCTGGGCTAGCTTAAATGTACTTCATCTCTTTCTTTTGTGATGGAAAGAGGGTACCCCAAGTCACTGGATCAACTTCAGCCTTCCTAACTGCAGGAGGAAGGGCCGGGGCTTTGGAAGTAGCTCAGAGAGGTGAGCAGAATGACTAGGAGTCTGGAAACCAGGGCCACTGGGAAAGGTTCAATAAAATGAGTTGATTCAATTGAGGAAAAACATACTGAGAGGGTGTTTAAGGAGACATGGAGAAAGAATGCACTGATCTGCGGTTTTATTGAAACCGAAAAGATTTCAGCCGGCTTTCACATATTGATTTGTTCTCCCTCTTGGGAATCAGTAAAGATTTGTTAGAACCCCATCCACTAAGGGATTGGAACCAGACTTCTTGGTTTCTATATCTGAGCCCAATAATTTTCTGTTAAAAAGAAGGTAAGTAGTTCATGCTCATGTTTAGAAGGGCTAGCGCTTTCACAGTGTTGTATCTGGGGACGGCGAGAGCATAGCAACACATTTTGGAGTTTTGTTCCCAATATCTCAAGTATAATGAGAAAATCGTGCTCCTTTATGTAATGCTATTAACAGACGTTATTTTGTAACATTGTATTACAATGCTATTAACAAAAGATTCTTGAACTTTGTTCTTTTTTTTAAATGTATGACTTTAACTGTTTGTATGTGTTTGACACACATGTGTACACATGTAGGTGACTATGCATTCAGGTACATGTAGACACCAGGGTTAACTTTTGGGTATCTTCCTTGGGTGCAATGCACTTTGTTTTGAGACAAAATATTTCTCTAGGACCCAGGTTCACTGATTTTATTAGAGTGATGGGTGGATGATTGCCAAGGACCCTCCCATCTCTGCCTCCTCAGCTCTGAGGTTGGTTATACTCACACCACATTATATCACATTAATTTTAGGTGGAATCTGGGAAATCAAACTCAGACCATATTGTTTGCATGGCCAACACATAACCACCTGAGGCCACCTCCCTGGCCCAATTATATTCTCTCTCTCTCTCTCTCTCTCTCTCTCTCTCTCTCTCTCTCTCTCTCTCTCTCTCTCTCATTTGCCTAGTGTAAATATTTAACACTGACTCATTTGTAGCCCCTTATTTAGGCATCTGTGAACAGACTACTGCCACTTAAAGGGAAACAATCCATGACCTGGAGGTAGGCTACTATGTTTCTTTCGTTGAGCTTTGATAACTAAGTGGATGTTGTGTAGTACTTTCCTCTGAGATTGAAACATTGCATCCTAGAGGGAAGTTTCAAATACTGAAGGTAAACAGAACAGCAGCAGGAAGTCACAGAAACTGACCAGATTCAGTAGGTCCCTCTCTCCAAAAAACTATATAAATAACACAATAAAGACAGCTGAGAGTCAATTTCAGACAAGCTGCAAAGAAGTCTCTAAGACCAGATCTGCTGCCTGGGAGAAGCAGAAACTAGCCCAGCAGCCTAAAGAGGCTTAAATCAAATGAATCTCTTGGAAAAGATGCTTTCACCCTGATGAGTGTGCTCTGGGCTCCTGGCATTTGTGAGCTCTCACCCAACCTGGAGTAGGCATTGGTGATCCCCATGTTTTTGAATCATTTCTGCCCCTCATTCATATTCCTGTAAGTAGCCCCAGTAAAACTCATTGTATCACCAACATGGACTTTGGTAGTATCCATGCTTTGGTTGGCCATGGGCTCCCTATCTGGGGTGAGCAGGAATATGTGTTGCAGCTACTCAAAAGACTTGTCACAGAACAAGTAGACATAGCACTTGGGCAGTAGACACAGCACTTCTTTCTAGCTCATTCTCCTTTGGGGTCTTGTTGTTTGTGTGATATAATTTACTTCTTTGGGAATATATAAATATGTTTTTCCAGTTGAAATGAATGTTCCAAATGTATGTCTGCCATCTAGAGTTCAACCTGTCTGAACCATATGAGCTAGTTTCTGGACCCTGCTTGTCAGTGTTTGTACTAAGATGTTAGATTCAGATGTTTAATTGGCACAGGAATAACTGTTATTTTTTCATTTTTCCCTCTTCAAATTCTCAAGGTTCAATGAAGTCATACCAGAAAAAAATAGCATTTACTCAGAAATGTACATTGTTCTAAGCACCTATGACCTTGTGGTAATAGACAAGTAGACTTGAAGAAAGCTGGCCAGGCATGGGGGAGCTGCAGGTTAGAGTGTCATGGCTGCCTGCTTAGCTGGCCATCACTCAATGGCCTGTGGCATCTTCCTCCACCTCCAAATTTCCATTGAATTTGGTCCATTTTCCAGGTTTTAACATAGTCCTTCATTTGAAAGACATCGTGTTAGAGTGGAACCCTGTTACTAGTGTCCTCACCCGTGAGGCTGGCTGCCTCCCTTTCACTGTTGTCTGAAATATGTGACTTGGATCTCTACAAGACCCACAAGGCCTGCAACAGGAGGAAGGAAATGTAAATAGGATAGATATCATAGTCCTAATCATCCTTTGACATCTGCTGCCCATCATCCACCCCATCCTTCACTCCTGTCATTCACCCCATCATCTCCTCCCATCATCCACTCCCATCATCTGCCGCCCATCATTGCTTCCTTAGCAATTGACACACTCTCTGACGCCATTTGCAGAACCTCTCGTGTTAAATTCTTTAAGTCTAGGCTAACAGTATCATAGTCTTTAAGACGCTTTGAAAGTGGCTGGAAATCTCAGGTGTTATTAGTGTTTGGGGTCATGACCTAAGGAAAGCTGCTCTGTTACCACGATCCATTCAGGAAGCTCTTTCCCATTCATTCTCCAGGAGGATCAATTCACTGAAGCTTCTAATGAGTTCAAAGTTTACCAGGAGAGTACTATATTCCAGACAGGAGCATGCCAAGTCACATGATTAAGGAAGATCCAACCACCATCTCCATCTCCCAGGAGAAGTTTATAAATGTATACCCTGAGGTGGGGCTGTATATAGAAGGAAATTATAAGACTAGATAAGCAAAGGGTTTTGCTAGAGGGAATAGATAAAAAGATGGTGGCCATTCTTGGTAATCAGAGAAAAGGGAGGACCCCTAGATTAAAACTCTGACCATGATCATTCAATTGCACTTTGGTTCAAGGTCCAGTCTTTTTATCAAAAGATTGCGTCCAGTCTTTTTATCAAAAGATTGCAATACAGGTGTGTACTGTTCCACACAACTTCACATAACTTCTGGAAGCATTTTTCCAGAGTTATTGGCTCCTGAGAGAGAAAATAATCAATTGTAGATTGGCGCCTGTCTTTTGGTGGGTAGATGTACCAATAGAAGGATGGAGTAGGGGTATCTTGGAGTTGTCCTTCTTTATACATTTAATATAAATGGATTGGAGAGCTCCTTGGAAATACAAACCTCTGAACCCTATTCTCAGAAAGTAAGATCTGAGGTCCCTTACAGTAGCCACTGGCTACCATAAGAACACTATCGTGAGAGAGATAAAGATACAGGCAGACCTCTGGCTGACTGGTCCAGCAAGGTGATTTTAACTAACTCCAAACCAAGCATTGTCTGTCTCTCACAGTATCTCACAGTATCTCAAGGGAACCTAAAGTTCTTTGGAAAGTAAGTTGGACAGTGTTTTGTTGAGATAAACACATGAAGAAATGTTTTCTTAAAGTGAACACAGGTGTAAAAGGCTGAGGTAGACTCATTAAGGAGCATTCCACTGAAGCAGACACAGGAGAGAGGATATTCTGCTAAGGCAAGCACATGAAAGAACACATGATGAAAGATTCTTTGCTAAAGACAAGCATGCATTGGTCTGCCTTACATTGTGTAGTTGAGCGGCATTTGTTGGGACACCATAAAGAGAAACACACCAAAAAGCCCCTTGTGGTATGCTGCAGTTTGTTGCTGCTTCCAAGGACTATGGCTGATTGAATGCACGTGCTGAGGCAAGATCCATGCTGAGGCAAGGCCCGTGGAGGACCTGTGATGGTTGGAGGGTGTAAATAGGACTCCACGGAGACAGAGCCTGGCTTGCATGTACAGCTAGCTGTGCAATGCTTGTGGGTCTTGCATCTTTGCTGATCTTCATGTCCCTGAGAGAAGCACAGCCAAGAACTTCTCCTGGTGTTCCTGTTGGTCCCTCCTGCTGACTCGAGCAGAGGCTGAGGCCTGACTATCTCTGCTAGGTCGTGTCACTGCTATTGCTACACTGACTCTACTGAACTGAACTGCTGGTGTATCTGTGAGGTGTTTGCGAGTGGAGTGAGCTGCTGCTGCCTGTGAACCTGTGAACTGACCTGCCAATTTCCAGTCAACACAGATGGGAGTTGCTCCAAAGAACCACTCTAAACAGGTCCACTTCCCCACCAAACCCTGCCCATGTATGTATCCTTCCTTCCTTCCTTCCTTCCTTCCTTCCTTCCTTCCTTCCTTCCTTCCTTCCTTCCTTCCTTCCT
>NC_034599.1:110506294-110549586 GCF_900095145.1 Mus pahari | reverse complement strand
TCAGAAATCTGCCTGTCTCTACCTCCCAAGTGCTGGGATTAAAGGTGTGTGCCACCACTGCCCGGTGTATGTATTCTTTCTTTTTCCACTGTCTCTGGTGGGTGGTGGGTTGCAAGGAAGGTTAAAGCATTTTAAAAGCCATCATTTAAAATAGGATTTGAAAAAATTAAAGTTATAGGAACACTACAAGATTTTTGTGATTTGTGACATTTAATTAATTCTCAAATACAGTCACATATAATGGAACTGCATTGACCATTACAAGGTTAACTATACGAGAGGCTTACATATACATAGGAAGACAATTTGGTTTGTAAAGCCCACATGAGTCTGGGGGCCAGAATTTGATCCCCAGCACCTCTACAAAAGTAGACATGACAGTGTTTGTCTATGGATCCCTGGGGCTTGTTGGGCAGCCAGCATCTGAATTGATGAGACTGGCATTTACTGGAAGATACTGTCTAAAAATCACTAAATGGAGCTGTATCGAGAAAGACACCTGACATCAACCGCTATTCCCCTGTGCATGTGCACACACAGGCACACACAGGCACACACACACACACACACACATTCATAAATGTGTTCATACTTGTACACACACATACACACACAAAATACATAACAAATTCGAAAGTGAATGTGACTGACTATTCTTAATTCCAAGGTCACATATCTCTGCCCCTCTGTAACATGCTGAGGTATGTGCAGAAGTATTAAGGCACTCAGGAGTGACAATGTATACATTTCATATTGAACTGTGCCATTTCAACCCACCAGCTCCCATCTCTGCCTGTCCCAATTCAAGGTCTCCTACTAACTTCAGTTACATTTTGCAGACCACGTATCTTACTTTTGGGTTGCTTGTTTTGAAAGGACTGGCACTCCCTCCCAAACCTGAATACCCTTGTTTCATTGTTTCATCTCAGATGTGAGAAGCAGAGTATTGACACCTGCATGCTGTCCCTTGACCTGTACCCGCAGACCCTGCTTATGTGTCCTTGAGCATGAATGCATATGTGCTTGAAAACACGCCCCACACATACCAGGTCCACAAATATATATATAGTATTTTTGAAAAGTTAGCACTCATACCCAACTCTGCCACAATTTTGTTTTTCTAATAATAAAGATATAACTGTTTCTTGCAATTACATTTTGATTAAACAGTGACGAGTCACAGATTTGTTTTTATTTTTTAAGATACTTCAAAGATTAGATGGGTGTCGAACTCTAAAATGTGATCTAGAGACTTGAGCGATTTCTAGTGAGGTCTAAGGACCTGGTCTGGGAAAGGAGTGAACAGGACCCCCAAACCCCTGCAGATGTGCAGGAAGAAGATCTACAAAAGCACTCAGGATTGGGACAGTTTGAAAACAGTAACACCAGCACAAGGGAAGGCCTGGGCCAAGTAGTGGGAGTGGGTGGGTAGGGGAGCAGGGGCGGGGGGGGTGTATAGGGAACTTTCGGGATAGCATTTGAAATGTAAATAAAGAAAATAATAATAATAATAATAATAATAATAATAATAATAAAGGAAAAGAAAACAGTAACATTTTTTCTAACTAATTAAGGTCAAAGAAGACATTTCTCTGGTATTTTAAAAATGTTAATATGCAATGAAATCTAATTTTTCTTTGGAATTCCTATGTAGCTACTCTAATCACTAATCATTTATACACCTTGAAAGCATAGGATCATTAAATTATATACATTGGGGGGGTTGGGTTAATTGACACCAGACCATCTAATTTAACTTTCTTTCACAATTAGGAAAATGAGTATCAGGTAAGGTCATGATTACTCTCATTGGTAGTGTTTGATACTTTTGAAACACTTTCTGTGGCTTCTTGTTCATAAAGCCCAGTCTTTGATTTAACTTCCAGCCACTACCTTTTTTGTTCCCTCTTCATAAAAGTTGGAATCCAAGACACCTTCCCTCCTGCAGAATTCAGTCCCTTTTATCTCACCAGGACACCAGAGCCTGGAAGTCCCTGAGAGCTGAACCCAGCCTTGCTTCCTCAGATGGGCAGAGGTTAGAGAGAAGGCAAAGTGAGCAGGCAGGATGCAACACAGAGCCAGCTTACCATCGCACCATGGCACAGATTCAGGAACGCTGTCAGAACCAGCAGAGGCCAACCCAGAATCACACAGGGACCCCAGCAGCAGATGGAGATCAGCAAAGGAGAGTGCAGGAGTTGGCAGTGACATCCTGGTCCACTGATCCTCTTCCAAACACATGGCTGGCTCTCGAACTGCCATGCCTCTGCTGAAGTGTCTGCAGGTTTCTGAGGAATTAAATTCTTATGATCTGACTCTTCATTTGAATGAGATGCAAGAAGAATTGTTACCCTTTGCAAGCGACAAGGGGGAACCGTGATTATGGGCAATTACAAGAGAAGGATTTATGGGGAGGAAAAACAGCCTGAAGTTTTGTTCGGCTGCTCTCAAACCTGAGGGGCAGCATCTCTGCTCTTCCATGGTCTTCCCGAGCCCAGTTCTAAGAAGCTCTTCCTTATAGAAAGGAAGAAGAGAGATGAACGTGTACAAGCGCTCTCTTTTTTGTTGTTGTTGTTGACACAGAAAACAAGTGGGTTCCTAGAATTTCTTCTCATAAACATCACACAATGAAGTATATGTGTTTCATTGGCTAGAAACATGTCATGTGGCCATTTCTGAAGGGAAGGAATGCGTGGATAGATGTTGTTTCCTGCATCTGTGATTGAAAGAGGCAAAGGGATTCTGAGGATGGTTTGGTCTTAACTTACAACTGGGGGCCCACGGAGATGGGGCCTATGATCTTTTCTAGGAAGCGGGGGGTCCTTATAAGACTAGCTGACTATCACATGTCCTCTTGATGAACTGGGATATTTGTACATTTGTTTAAGTTCAAGTGGAAATGTTCAGTTATGTGGTGCCTTTACTGCTGGTTGAATTTATATATGCATAGACTTTTACTGTACCAAGTGCTTCCTACGTTTTTAGTATTGCCATATTTGATCCTCACATGCCTTTGAAGCACAGAGGCTAGAGAGATGACTCTGACTCAGAAGTTAAGATTGCTTCCTGTTCTTGCAGAGGACCCAGGTTTGGTTTCCAGTCCCTACAGGGCGTCTCTCAACCTCCTGTAACTCCAGCTGTGTCAGGGGATCTGCCGCCCTCTTCTGGCCTCTGTAGGCCCCAGGCACACACTTGGTGCAAGACATATTTGTAGGCAAAATTCATACACATAACATAAAAAAAAAATAATCTTAAAAGAACTTGAAATGCAGAGACTGTTTGGGCAGAATCATGGAAAAGCAAGCTGACACCAGAGAAGCTTAAGTTCCAACAGCTAGGGCAGCCAGGGCTTGGACCGAAATAATGCCCTGGAGTGCCCCTCTCATTGTACCTGTGTTGGTTTCTGTATCACAGACACTGAATACGGATTTTGTTTAGAGACATAGAGGGTGAATTTTATTTGGGTGGCAGCATGAACTCTTTTCTTTTTCTTCCCTCCTCCTCAGAGACCCTCAGCAGTCAAGTCTCCAGGTACTCCTCCCTGTGGCAGGTTGTGTGACTCACAGTCCCTGCAGGTCACCTGCTCCCTTGAGGAAGCGTGACATACGTGACATACGTTTCTATGAAATGTGCTTACCCGTGTGGTTGCTTTTCGTTTTTATCTTTTCTCTGGGCAAATATGGAAACTACTGAGTTCTTTTTTATCCTCACCCTAAACATGGCTCCTTTGGAGGCCAGGCCATATGGCTTGTCACTGGCTTATGTTGGATTCCTGGGCTTGTGGGCAGGGGCGATGGCAACAGGAAGGAGGAGAGGTTGGAGAATTTCTTAGTCCCGCTGCTGGTGCCCTCCCTAATGAAGCGTAGCTAAAGTCCGTCTTTATAGCATTACACGTCAGTATATTTAGGATAAGTTCCTGTATTCCGTAGACTTACTTCTGTGTCTGGTTATTCATGGCCCTGAATGAGTTGGTGTTTTTGACTCCTGTCAGTGAAGAGTCTACATTATCTGCCTCTTGAAGGGACGCGGAGCTAGCAGCAATGTTCGTGGCAGTTTCCACAGGTGACACACTCGGGGGGCCAGGTCTCCGAGGCCTTGGCATGGTCAAGCCTTCTGCTCTCTGAAGGAGCTGAGGCTGTGGGCCCGGGGCTAAAAGCTGAGTGTGGTGAGCCCCGAGATCACCAGGCAGCCATGAGATGGAGAGGAAATGAATTCCCGTTCACATTAACACTTAATGCTCTGAGATTTTCCAGCGCAGCTTCTGCAGTGATTTAAGGAGAGACCCGCTAGTCTGTGCTCCCACCTCCCTGCCTTTGTTTTATTGATTTTGTGTAGGATCGCACGGATGCTAACTTACTCCAATGTTAGTATAATGTAGGACTATTTTGTAGGCCACACCAGCCGTTCCTTCGATTATGAATTGATATTTCTCATGAAACCATTGTAAAAGGAAGACGAACAGGAAAGGCCACCACATCTTGCATTTTGCCCCCATTTTATCCCACCAGGGCCTGTTAAAGGTGTCTGATGTAGAGTGAAAGTTGATGTTGGTCAGCTGCCATTGATATGGGCTTTGTGCAGATGCTACCATTTCTGATAACACCAGAAGGATGTCTTACGACAGGGAATGATAGGAATGAGGGGCAGCTGTCCCAAAAGAAAGGGCTGCTGGGAATATGCTGGTCTCATTTTCATCCTGCCTAGTCAAGGTGGCTTGACTGTATACAGTGGGTTGTGACTGGACTTTCCTGATGTCCCCGCTGAGACTACGGTGGGTTACAAGTCACTGTGAGAGTCTAATCTAATCTTCAGGATTCTAAGGAAAGCAAGACCTAGAGGTTAATGCTGTCCAAAGTCACATGTCTTGGGTTATCTCCGTGGAGCTCATTCAGTTTTACAAGTCAATAAGATCCTGTTGGGAACTTCCCAGGGAGATAATTCAAGACTCTTATTCTGGGAATCCCTGCTGATCCTGGAAAATAATTTGCATATGATACAATAAAATAAGAGGGGGAAAAAAGCAAGCAAGAAAGATCAGGTGGTGCTGGAGGCAGTTCTTATCTCTAGGAAAAGATTCTTTTAGGTTTATGGTGTGAGAATAAAATTATGGAATCATAGAGTCAATACTTAGCACTAGGATATTTCCATATTGCAGGCAAATTAAAGCGTAGACCATCCTACAGACACCCCTAAGAATGGCAGAGCTACCAGGAGTGGACTTCATTATTGTTTCTCAGATTCTGGAAGAAAGCCGTGTATTTGGAGAGTGGGGGCAATTTTCAACCTTGCTAGCATCTTCTTGCTTAGGGATAGTAAATACATGCTTTTTCATGATGGTCCCTGGTTACATGAACATAGATGTCATCTCTTCTATGCTGAGGGTTATCTTTAATGCCAAACTAAAGGAGTTCTGTATTTCCACGGGAGCTCTCATTTGTATTGAACATTTGCTCCTTGGCCCTCAGGTTTCTTCCACACCATTGTCAATCAGATATTTTCCCAGATTCCTTTGCTAACTGACTCCTCAGCAGGTTCAACGCAAGTTGGGAAAACAAGAGGAAGGAAGACCCAGATCGAGTTGTCTGTCTCCCTTTGCTCCAGGAAGTATCCATCTGTGGTCAGAGCTTCTGGGTGGGAACAACCCTGTGGTCTGTAAGCATCCCATTTGCCTCTCAGCCCAGGGGAGCTCCCAGCTGCCCCAGTCCTCCCCTGATGCTGTATGGCGCTCCTAACATCCTTGTCACTAATTGCTTATGTGAAACCCTTTCTCTTTAGCTCTCTGATAATGTCTCTGCTTCTGTAATAGTTGATCAATCTGCTTTCTGAGTAACACGCCTCCTGTGGCAGGCTGCGTTTCGCTGTGTTGTTCTAACAGGGCCCATTTCTCTTTAGAAACACTCAGTACGTGGCTCACTAGCCTTACCCTGCTGACATCTCAGGTTTGTTCTCCGAGCCAGCCTGCTGGTGAGGATCCTATCCCACTCCCATCTGGAGCCACGCTCCTTTCACTCGTTACCTATTTATGGTCCTTTCCTCTGAATTTTGTATTTATTATACAAATCTTTGTCTCTGTGTTTGCAATACACTAGGCTTATCAGCTCCAGTCTTTGAAGTACCTATAGAGATTCTCAGACTTGGGCTCAGGAAAGCTGCCAGACCCTCCCAGCATTCCCACGCCTGTGGCTTCCTCTGGATTTGGGGTATCATCAGAGTAGTTTTTGAGTCATGGATTTATTATATCCAAGTGGGTTTTCTCTTATTTGTCTCCACAGTTTGTAAAACACAGATAGATACAGATGTAGGTACAGTGTAAACCCACTGGCAGGTGCCCGTCCGTGGAGATGTACCCGTGAGAGTAAAGCAGCCATACCTCTTTAGAATCTCTGTCAGGAGCAGACCTTCACTGAGCAATGGCCTTGTGGGCCTCCTGATTCTATGGGCACCACATCATTTAACCCTGTCCTCTAATTAAGATGAGGACACAATCCCCAACATCTGTTTTAGCTAATGACAAGGGGTTTGTTCTGTCTGATTCTGGTGCCCTGGTCTCTCAAGCAGTGCCTATGTTATCTCAACACCTGAAAACTATTTTAACCAGATATGAACTGACCAGAACGTCACTGGCTGTCTTGGTAGTTGTTGTTTTGTAAATTTTGGCGTTTGGATAACTTGTACTCTGAAGGAATTTTCTTGGCTGTAAAAAGGTTAACAGCCATTTGAATACAGGTCAGACTTGTTCGAACAGGCAAATTTCTTCTTAAACTTTTTAAATTATATATACTTATTTATCTATGTATGTACCACAGTAATGTGTGGAGGAGGTCAAAAGACAACTTGTGAGAGGTAGCACTCTTCTACTGTGAGAGAATTGCCAGCAAGCACCTTTACCCAATGAGCCATTTCATTGGCTTCCAGACAACTTTCAAAATAACAACCTTAATGTATTTATTAATGCTCTTTCTTGAAATACGCTATTTTGTTTGGAATCATTCAAAAAATATATTGGTAAGAAAATGGGTTTTCTTTCCACTGCTTGGTGATGTATAAGGAATACACAATAAAGTTTTATGCGCCTAGAATATCTGTGCAAAATAAAACAGTCATCGTGCATGAGTTAAATAGACATGGGGGAGGGGCGCCTTGAGTCTCCCAGGTGCTGGAGTCAGAAGCACGCAGGGATAAATTAATATGGTGATGGGTTTTTCAGTGCGTGTTATGCACTTCTCCTCAGAAAACTTTCTTCTCATTATCTCTCCCCTCTCATATTCGACAATTTTCTCATGAATATTAAATAGCTTATCAGTCTAGGCTGTTGTAGCTTGAATTTGAACCGTCCGGTCCCTGCAGGCTCCTGTGTCTGGACACTGGATCCCCAGGTGGCGGCTGTTTAGGGAGGTTGTGGGAACTTACTGGAGACTGGAGGAAGGATGTGACTGGAAGGGTTGTAGACTCACCTAACTTTCCAGTCTCTCTCTCTGCTTTCTGTGTGGGGGTGCCGTACCATCAGCCAGCTTCCTGCTCTGGCTGTTGGTTATTGTGCTTCCCCTGCTGTTATGGATCCCTCTCTTTGGAGCCATAAGCCAAAGCAAACCCTTTCCTCCTTAAGCTGATTCTGGCCAGAGAGTTTTATTACAGCCCAACAACAGCAACAACAACAGCAACAACAACAGCAACAAAAACCCATCTAAGAAATGTGCTTTAGAAATGGAAAGTTTTTCCTTCAGGTAAGAGGCACTGGTCCAAACATGGTGTTTCTGAGTCCTGCTACCGTAACGGTCTCATCAATTGTGATCAATCAAATAACTGATGATTGTATAGCCTGTTTAATAAACTTAGCAGTTATTATAGAACTCAGCAGGTGAGAACTTCAAATGTCAATCATTAATATTGAAAAACAGTGGACTTCGAGGTGCAGGCTACCATATAAAGTAATACTGGGATATGCTGCGGCGCCTCTGAATTTGATGGAGCCTTTTTTAATTCTTACAGGGTATAGTTCAGGGGGCTTGGGTTCCAGGAAACTCAGTACCTACCAGGGCTACTCTGAGGCAATGGCTTTCATGTTCTCAAAAATTTGAAAAATGAAATTTGCAGACCACAGAGGATAAGTTATAGAGAGAAATTTAGAGTAGATTCACTTACACTGCCTCTGAAAATGAATTATTACAGCATTGAGAATTGGACCTGATTTTATATTTATTTCCAAAGATGGCTCCCTGATGATCCACCTATCTCAGCGCCGTGTATTTTACTCTCCCTAGACCTCAGCTGGCCCTGTGACCTCTCTTAGGCCAGCACACTGAGGTCAAATCAACACTGCAGAAGTTCCCAAAGCCCAGGCGCTCAGAGGCTTCTGTTTGGACATCATGTTCTTACAGAGCTCGCTCTAAGAGAACCTATGTATGTGCCATGAAAATGCTGAATTGCCTTGAGAGTGCTCTGCTTGGGGAAGCCCCTGGTAAATTCTGCAGAGAGGCTGGCTGAGGTAGAAAGAGGAAGATGCCCATCCAGCCCTGAGCTTTCCAACCGTTCCAGCAGAGGTGGTGGGCAAAGAAGACAGCTTCAGACGATGGAAGCAGCTAGCATCTAACGGTAACCTCACACAGCGTCTGAAGTAGAAGTGCTTAGCTGACCCACCTGGCAGTTTTCTATGCCGAGAAAGCTCATGGAAATGACTACTCTTCAAATAGACTTGCCTGTAACCTGTACCAATTGCTACATGTTGGCAATTAAAGGCCAGTCACTCTGGTTTAAATAAATCCTTAAATATTCACTTGTGCTAATCGAGTCTCTTATAGAGGGGGAAAAAAAAGAGGCATTTTACTGTTTGACAAAGTTAGACGGAAATGTCACTCTCCTATCTCCTATTTATGACTCACTGACTGGATAGATGGTTTCAGTCACATCAGTGGCACGGTAAGTCCCCTAGTCGCATCAGTGGGTCAGTAAGTCTCCTAGTCACATCGGTTCCAGAGTTCTCCTTCAGTGCTAACCTAAGAGGCGACTGGAGTCATGTGTAGACCGTGGTGCTCATCAAATACAATATGTGTCTCCTCCTGTTGATGAGATCACATGACACAATATTAGCCAATAAGTAAGTGGAAAAATTAGTGGGAAAAAAATGTGTGGGTTTTGATAGGAGGCAATAGAAAGCTGATTTGTAGTTCTCTAGTACCCCTGATGGAGCGGTTACAGGATGATAAGGTGTCTACCAGCCCAGATCCTTGGGTGGGACAGGGACCAGAGCCCCTCTCTGGTCCTTATGCAAAGTTGTGTGATCCAGAAACAATGTCTTGTTCCTAAGTCCCCAGGGTGAGGGTAATTTACCCTGATCACAATCTAAACTCTTGTGGCCAGTGAAGGAGTCTTTAATATGCCATAGGTCCCCATATGCCTACTTTAAATCCATTGAAAACAACTAGAGGAATTGGGGGCGAAGGTCAATTGGGGTCAAACTCCCAGTACTGAAAACAAGCAAAGCCAGCTTGGAATCTAAATAAATATACATGGTATGAATCTCTGTGTCACAGAGTGTAAAGGTAAAATTCTGCTTTGATCTCCAAATCTATCCAACTCTATTCAGAAAGAGAGAGAGAGAGAGAGAGAGAGAGAGAGAGAGAGAGAGAGAGAGAGAGAGTTTAAATATGTGGATATGCCTATGACAGTATTAAATGGAGGTCAGAGGTTAACTTTGGACATTGGTCCTCACCTACTATGCTGAAGCAGAGTTGACTTGCGTCTTGGCTGTGTGTGCCTGGCTAGCTGGCCCACAGGCTTCTGGGAATTCTTTTGTTGCTGCCTCTCATTTTGTTGTAGGAGGGCATGTCATAAATGTCATAAAGGCATTCACTACCTGCCCTGCCCAATCTTTATGTTTGTTCTGGGACATTGAACTTAGGTCTTGGAGATCTCAAAGCACACACTTTGCAAACTGAGCTGCTTCCTGAGCCCGCCAATGGTTTTCTTAGTGTTTTTTTTTTTTTTTTTAACACGGACGTTCTGTCAGCAGCACCGTTTTATATCTTGAATAATTTGAAGACACTTGATACTCAAGTCATTCTTGAATCAAGTTGTTTTCATTTTTGTTTTTGAGAGTAATTTTCCAGCAAGGTAATAAAAATAATTAGAGAACATAAAATATTTATAAGTAATAACATGATTATTATTTGTACCGCTAAAGAGGTGGATTTTTTCTAAAAATAATTTATTATGAGATACCAAGCTTGTATTAAAATGAGAGCCCCATGATCCCCTAACTCAGTTGTAGTAATTTTCAGTGTATGGGAAATATTTCCAAATAAGTTTTGACTGCCTAAAAACTTGCTCTGTTTTTCTTTGCTTTTTCTTCTGCACACTGAGGATTTAAGACAGGGTCTTAAGCATGCTGGACAAGGCATACTAGCAATGAGCTTCATCACCAGCCCTTATTTATTTATCTTACTACAGGTCTTATCATATAGTCTGAGGTGGTACCCAGCTTTCTGCTTCTGCCACCCAAGTGCTAGGACTTCCAATATGTACCGGAACCCATTTAGTTGTCATCCTTTATAGTAACTAATCCTCTTCCCAAATCTGTGTAGATGTATCTCAATTTTCTATGGACTCATGTGGTCATGACTATATTTCTAACTAGGTTCTGATTTCCACCATGGTTGTTTATCTATTGGTCATCCCGTCCCTCATTTGACCAGAGAGTCTGAAATGCACACTGTCATTTTGGGCTAGGTATTGCTAGCTCCATCTTTCATGTAAGTCTCCTGCTTTGGAAGACAGAATAGGTGGACACCCTTGCTACTGAACAGCTCTACCATGGCTCTGATATTTGGATCCTGTGCTTGGTTCTCTGCCCCTCTCCCAGAATTGTATTCGTTCTTCCCACCCTTCCCCCAGGGATAAGCACATCATAATTAGCAAGGCCTGGTCCCTCATCTCTCTGAGTGTTTTGGATAATGTCTACCTCTGGTGATTGACTTCCTTTGGCATCAGACACCCTTTGTAATATACCATGCAAGTATTGAAAAAATAGAAGAGTATTTCTAGATGAAGGCAGCAGGGCCTTGGGTGAAGATTGGAGCTCTTCTCTGCAGGGCCACCACGACAGCAGGGATATCTTGCCATTGGAGCTGGCCCCAGGCCTCCTGGACTGTTTAGCCACTGTCCACTGATTCTGTGGATCGGTGCTGGGACTGCATCCTCACATTAGGCTCTCTGGTACTGTCTGCAAGGTTCTTCTATTCTTCAGTCCTTCCTTGAGGTCTGAGCACTGCCCTGTGTCACCCTTCTTACTGTACGGTCCATCCTTATGAATGAGTGACAGGACCAGATTTCCATCCCTGTTGTGCTTGTTTCAAATACACAGTAGTCACTCCCTGCTGTTCTGAGCAGTTAACTCTTCATGGAGTTCTCTCTCCATATAGAATGCAAAGCAAGAACATCATAACATATGTTCTCCTTGATCTCAAGCGCCACCTGTAATTTCTGCCATGTCTGTGGATTGGCCCATCTCTACCTCCTTCTTACATACAGAGACCCTCACCAGGGACTTTTTGGTGAGGCATGAGAAATGGAATGAGCCAGGAGTCATACTTTACTGTGAATCTACCATCAACATAAATTTCCAGAGAGCAAAATAAATATGAATGCCTAAGGTATAGACATACCCCCGTGGATATGAGACTGAGCAGGTGATTAAAAAAAAATACAAAAGAACTAAAATCTTGGTGTGGTTATTAGTCATATGAGCATCAGCAGAAGTGAACCCAATATCTATGACATCTGCCTGGAAAAGCAACAGGGGCTTGTGTCTTGCTGGCTGGGTGGTTTAGAGTCTCCCTTGTATTACTACCGTGAGCTCTTTAGAAAGCTTAATGAACATGTTCATCCTTCTTATGGTCTCAGTGTCAGTGAGCCTCTGTGGAATCTGAAACAAACCCTACTGACTTAACCTCAATTAGGTTCAAACAATTTAAGTTCCAGCATTAAAACACAGTTTAATAAAAACAGGCACTCTATAAGAGTGTGGGGAAACAATGTAGGTTTGCTTGTAAAATGTTCTGCTTGGGGAGAAACACGATGAACTGTGAAAGCCATAGGCTTTGTCATTTTGGATGAGAGAGTTTGGGAGTTCTCACCAGCACAATCCCCCAAAATGTAGATTCTAAACATATTCATAGTTACGATTGGGGGTGGTGGTGGTGGTGGTGGTGGTGCTGGTGGTGGTTATGTGTGTGTGTGTGTGTATGTTTGTGTTAGTGTGTGTTAGTATGTGTATTCAAGAACAATAATTTTAAAATGAGGATGTAGAGGGTATCAGCATAAAACATAAAGAAAAAGGTTTGAAATGATGAAAGTACAGTACCCATGTATGAAATTTTCTAAAATGATACACAAATTTAAATTCACATCTTGGTTCTGGCACTAGCTTCCTTTTGGTTAAGCACACAATTCAATGTCTCTATGCTTGGTCTTTATAGGATGTAAAACAATTCTACCTGTATGAGAAGAAAGAGCACCCCAGTTACAGCACTTTTGTCTTGTATAAATGCATGTCCATCCTGAATGAAGGAATGCCTTGACTCTACAACTCAGAGATATGATGTTATGCAGTGCTTCATGCTGTGAGCCTATGGGTTGTGCCTGGAACTGTTGCTTAAGCACAACTAATGATTACTTGTAGAATCAGATTTAGACTAGCATCCACGGGTCACCACTTAGGGTTGGAATACTGATAATTTACTGACCCGAGTGAAGATGACCCCTTTGACCCATAAATCAAATAAACTGGACAATTCCTGTGAGGTCACATTAAGCAGAGGGACTCTTCAGTGTGTGCCTGCAGACTATTAAATGTCTAGATAAGAATCAGTCATGCTTGCTTCTCTAGCTGAGCCAGGAGATAGAAAATTGGCCACAAAGCTAAGTCAAGGAAATGTAGTTGGTTGAGAGTATCTGGGAAGACATCTTCATCCCAGTATTTTTCCCTCTTGGAGCTAATAGGAACAGAATTGGCACTGCTTCTGTGGCCAGTCTGAACATTGCAACTATAATAGGCTCTAACTCCAAGTATTTTAGATTGCACCTATGTTTCACTGGAAGCATAGCACTTTTTCCTATTAACATGGCAAAGTATTTTTATCGCTTTGCCTTTGAAGTAATTTGACTACACAAACAATAGGAATCATGGTGGTCCATCATTTTTCAACAATTAGTGTGCACGCATGAATACACTTTCAGGACAAGAAGCATTGAATTTACCTTTTTCAAATATAATGATACTTTACGAATGGTAAGCTAAAGTACCAACGATGTGGTTGGCTTTAAGGTCTATAGAGTTTTATGATCTGTGTCTTTAAGACCATGTTTTATAGTTTTACTTTTGTACTTGGAAGCAGTACGTTTGTTTCTCAGTTCTTAAATGTTTTGTGGGTGTAAGCCCTAGACACACCTGTGATTTCTAATGAATAAAGTGACCTTGATATTGAGCTTGAGAGTTGAGAATTGAGCTTGAGAATATGAGTGCGGTTTATGCAGAAAATAGTGATGTTGAAAACTAAAAAGTTTTAATGATGATAAGATGAAATCTTGGCATTTTGGTTCTATTTATATATTATGGTCTCTGGGTGTTTTACTTCTTTATTAAGATTTATTTTGTTATTTTAAATTCTGTGCGTGTCCTTGTGTATAGTATATGTATGTGAGTAGAGGCACCTGTTGAGGCTAGAGGTATTATATACCACGGAGCTGGAGTGGTAGCCAGTTGTGAGCTGACTTACATTCTGGATACTCAGAATTGAAGGTAAGTAAAGACTCTTTTGTCACTAGCTACCTCACCACCCCATGCTATCTCTGAATGTAAGCCTCTAGTCCCTTCCCCAGACATAGTATAAAGTTCAGAATGTGGGGATTATTAGAAGCTCAAAACAGCATCAATCTCACATATTCCAAGATGATCTGAAACAATCTTGACCAACACCATTAATTGACTACATTAGCATTTCTCCAGTGGAAGTTATGAATATTCAGTATATGGGACCAAATACGCCCAATCAGTTTAGGTCAGGCTTCATTTCCAACATGTTCATCATGTTACTGATCTTCCAAATAACTTTTTAAAAGTTTTAAGTTTTTTTTAAATAGTATTTATTTATTTTATGTGTATGGGTGCTTGGTCTGCAAATCTGTTCACTGATGCCCACAGAGGCCAGAAGAGGGTGTCTGTGCCCTAGGACTAGAATTAAAGAGCATTGTATTGCTGCTGTGCAGGTTCTGGGAATCAAACCCAGGTCCTCTGGAGGAGCAGCCAGTGCTTTTAACCCTGGAGCTATCTCTCCAGCCTCAAGCCCTGGCTTTTGCTCTAAAACCTCCCTGAAAGGACGAACAGTAGTGTCCCCCACGGGGGCAGGATTCTGACTCTGACCTAAAACCAAGAGCTTGTCTCTAGGACCTTGCCAAGGAATGTGGGTTAGAATGATCTCTGGCAGTTTCAGCAGTTGCCCAGGTCACCTTAAGTTTTTTTTATAACATCTCGAATTTTGGAATGCTCCAAAGGAATCCTAGAGATGGGACCAGAGGCTGTTTCTCTGGCTTAGTTCCGGAGATGGCTATGGATGATGGCATTCCAGAGTGCATGGCAGGCAGGCAGGCAGGCAGGCAGGCAGGCATGGTGCTGGAGCAGTAGTGAGAACTGACATCTGATCCACAAACATGCAGCAGAGAGAGAACTTGGAATACTATGGGCTATTGAAACCTCAAAGCCTGCTTCTAGTGACACATCTCCTCCAACAAGGCCACACCTCCTAATCCTCTCCAAACAGTTCTACCAACTGAGGAGGGTGGGAGACAAAGCTTTCAAATGTATGAGCCTATGGGAACCATTCTCATTCAAACTACCACAAAAACAATATTTAAATCTTATAATAGCTCAATAAAAGAGCCAGAAAAAAGAACTTAAAAAAAGAATGAAAAGGAAACAAAAATTTATGGTCAAAAATTTTGCCTAGAAGACAGATGGACAGTAGAATTAATGCATTCAATATATATTTATAAAACCAATAAAAGGAGAAGCCACTAACTACCACGTGTCATTACTCCATTAAATATGGAACAATGGTCAGAAAATGTTTGTAGGAGAACTGAGTGAAAGAGGAATTTTTCTAACCACTGGGAGAATAAGTTTTGTCACCCCAAATTGACAGCAAAAGTGGTAGGGCAACTTAAAGGGCTTGCTGATAGGTCAGACAAAGGAGAGTGTCACAAAGACCCAGCACTATTAAAAGATATCCTTAAAATATCAAGAGGGAAATTCTATCAAGTCTTTAAGATAACATGTTTTTAAACAACTGTAAAAAAAAAAAATCTTCCAATTCATATTAAAAACAAAAAAGGAAACACCAGCTAAGATTTTATAAGAAAAATCTACAGACTAACAGAAATAGTCAAGATACATTATTAACAAGGATAAACATCTATTAAAATATCCCTGAGAGGCAACATGCTGATACCTAAATGGCTGTATGTTTGTTTATTTTCTTTAATGAACACATTTCTCCGTTCAGCCACTCTCCTTGCTTTTGAGCTGAATCATCAAACATATGTACAGAAGGGTTGTTTTTCTTAAAAATCATGAATAGAATTTTATTTTATTTTATTTTATTGGTTTCTTTTATAATCTATAGAAATGATTTTCTGACTTTTTCCCTTTAGCTCTATGGATGTTATTAGCCCCTAATTTGTTTTCTAGCTTGCTTCTTTTTTTGGTTTCTTTTAAGAATATAGTCTAAGCATGTCATTCTTCCTTCCCTTTAAACTCTCCCATAAGTACCCTCTCTGCTCTCCTTCGAATTTCTGGCCTCTTTTTTCAGTAGTTGTTACTGTATGCATATATATGTTTGTATATGCATATTCCTAAACACAATCTGTTGAGCTGATGTGATGATAGTTGCATGTATGTTTTCAGGGCCAACCTCTTGGGAGTAGATAACCATTTGGAGCATTCTTCCCTGGGGAGGACCGTCTCTCACTCCCAGATTTCCTCAGTTTCCTACAGTTCTTGCTGGGTGACTGGGGCCCCATGAGCATTTCCTCATCAAGTCTGGCATGTTCATTGGTGCCATACTTGTTCAGCTGGTGTTTAGGCAACCATGTCAGTGAGGGATAGCATCTATAGCTCCTTAGGTTGCTAGGAGATATGATCTCACAGCAAAATGCCCTCATCCTCTGTCTATTACAATCTTGTAACACCTCTCTTTGAGAGTGTTTGCTGAGCCTTAGGGAGTGTAAATGCATCCATTGTAACTGAGCTCTGCTACTCCGTATTTGGGCGGTTGTGGTTCTCTGTAGTGCCTCCATCCGTTACAAAGAGAACACTCCTTGATGGGGGGTGAAGACTACACTTATCTGTGAGTGTAGGGACAAATGTTTATAGATAATTGTTAGGGGCTATGCTGGCTTTGCAAATTAGTGGTTGTAGATTGTCCTCTGGTTGCCATGTTTTCACTAGGGCTGTGTTCTTAGCTAGGTTTCTAGCAACAGGCATGGTTTCCCTCTTGTTGAGGAGGCTTGATGCCCAACAGAGAGTTGCTGGTTACCTCCAAGGTGTGTATGCCACTACCGTACCTGCAAGGTTATCATGCTATGTTGGGTCATGGGGTCGGGTAACCAAGGGCAACAGCTATATGCTGTATGTTTTGGAAGTACATTAGACATTCCTGGCCAACAACTCTGAGCAGAAAGCATCACAGGTCTGATATGGGAGTTTTGTTAGATGGTCTTTGGTTATTAGAGAGAATATTGCCAACCTAGATGAGAAAAGTTTATTGAAATATGTTTATATGCATGCTTACACACTGAAGTATATACATTGTAAAGATTTTTTTTGGTAGATAGTTAATCATATGATATCTTGTTAAATAGTGGCCCCATGATATGCTTTATGAAAATGTTTGAACTATGAATATATAGTTTTGCATAATGTGAATGATTTATAATCTTACTACCTAATTGTCAATAGTTTGATTTTATTTTCCACTAGAGGAGTGAATGGTGGTGTTCTTCCCCCTGTCTTGTAACTTGTTTCCTCATATCCCTGTGATGTCACCTTCCCTCCTTCGCATTTGTGTCATCCAGACCAGAGCTCTTAGCTTTGGTATTCTGTCATCCAGAAACCTCCTGAGACACATGCTATAACATGAAAATCTAGTGGACATTGGTGATGCATCCCTTTAACCTCAGCAATCAGGAGGCAGAGGCAGGCAGATCTCTTGAGCTCAAGGCCAGCCTGGTCTACAGAGTGAGTTCCTGGACAGCCAGGGCTACACAAAGGAACCCTGTCTTAAAAAGAAAAGCAAACAAAATGAACAAGATCATCTCTGCCTCCATCCCTTACTCCATGCCCTGCCCACCTGAGCATAGATGTGTCCCTGGTCACTACAGTCCATGTAGGATCACCTGAAACCAAGCTGCCTATTTTGAGGGGCACCTGCTAAAAATAAAATTTTTTCTTATAGTCCTTCTGGGCAGCTAGTCACCTGAAGAACATATTCAAAGCTGAATGCCATTTATGGGGCAAATATACAAAATGTTTACCAGTAGGGAGAACAACATATAGACTAAGGAAGATTGAATGAGACAAATATCAAGTATCGTAATCAAGGCTGAAATCAAGTTTTCCTTGGGTGCCTTGCTATCTGTTTTCTTATTAAGTGGGGATAAAGATTTTGTTTGTTTCTTGTTTGTTTAATTTATCATGTAGTTGACACAGGTGGTCTTGATTTTTTTCCCTCAGAAAGAATGATACATGAGGAACCTAAACTAAATGTTTTAAAGGCCATGGGGAAGGGTTATAGTAAACACCAGACAGCATTGAGTTCGGGGTACTTGTAAGTTTCCCTTGGAGGTTTCCTCTCCACCATTGCTCTCATCCTACACGATGCTGTGTATGGCATTTTGCCATGTCTTTGCAGACTTCCATCTGTGGGGGAACAGATCAGCAAGCTTTTGCCCAGTAGAGGGCTATGCGAGTCTGTTTTGAAAAAGGACGAGGGATTTATCATTAGTGTACCAGTCGTTCATAAAGCCTTCTACTCTGTGCATGGTGGTCTTGAATAATTTGGAATAAAGCTTCCTCTTAAGCAAGCTAAAATAAGCTGGGCACAGAGGGTCACACCTAATCCCAGCATTGGCAAGATAGAGGCAGACAGATCCCTGAGTTTGAGACCTTCGGTTATCTCTTGAATGATTTCCAAAGTACTAACTTCAGAATTGTCTGGAATATCCCAACCATTTTAATTCAATATCTGAGGGTCTGTTCTGCCATTAGGGTGGAATTTATGTGTGACTTCTTGAGAGAGACAAAGTGTGTAAGAACATTGGTGTGTGTATACACTTGTATGCATAATGGTTTCTTTATTCTGTACAAATGCTACTATTTAATATTACAACATTGAAAAGGAGAAGCATTTGTAAGCCCTCTGCCCATTTTAACACAATCAACTTTAAAGAAATTATTATTATTATTACTATTATTACTATTATTATTATTGCACGTTTATGCGTGTGCATGTACCATAGCTCGTGTGGAGGTGGGAGGATGATCTTGTGGGCTCAGTTCCCTTCCTCCACCTTCCTCTGGGTTCTGAAGGTTGCACTCCAGTCGTCAGGCTCACAGCCCTACCTGGCAGGAGATTTTTATCTGATAACCCATCTCACTGGCCCAGAAACCTCTTTTTTTAGATGATCGTGTCTGTTTTACCTGTGTACTTGAATTGATTTGTAATTTCTTTTTCCTTCAACACGTTTATTGTGTCTGTTTGCTTATGTATTTATGTGCTTAGAGTATGCATGCTCTAGTGCACATGGATGGTTAGAGTGCATCTTGTTCTGTGATTTCACTCTTTCCACCATGTTGGGTCTGAGGATTGAATTTGGGTCAGGTCATTAGGGTTGAGAGAGAAGCGAGCGCCTTTACCCACCGACACATCTCACTAGCTTGTTCAAAGGCTTTTACGCAATTTGACTGAACTTGTGAGGAAGAATAGAAGTGACAAAGAGGTGGAGCCTTAAGTTCCCATGCAAGCCAAAAGCAATGCTTTGGAGTCTGCCTCTACCTTGCCATACAGTGGGAATAGCACTCTTCATAGTTGAAGATTCCTCAGAGCTGTATGGCATAGACTCTTGTTCCTTGAAGTTGGGACTTGTGAATAAATGCTCCTGCCAGGATTTCAAAAGTCAAAACAACATGTATGCTGCTGGAAAATTGGTTTGTCACTAATACTTTTTGGTCTAGGCATTTTTGTTGTCTTTGCACATATTCTAACGCACACACACAATGGTAGTTTTCTGATTCCTTCTACACATTTATGTGCTGTGTGTGTGTGTGTGTGTGTGTGTTCTGCTTGATATCCGCTCCTCAGTACTCTCTCTTGTTCTGTGTTCTCCTGATTTACCTAAGTATTATTTCTCAGCCTGACTTAAAAATTCTACATATATATTTCTTGGATATATATGCAAATGTTAGAAGGAAATGTGAGCAAGATGAGTGTTGGGGGGAGTTTCTCCTCTGCTTCTTTCTTGGACGTGGGGTATTTCTTCCTGTTTCACAGATGTATGGCAGTTTGAGTGTTTGAAACAGTTCAGAAGAGGGAAACTGGAGGCTCAAGCCAGGCTGTCAGAGCTCAGGTATGGGGTGAGCCTGCTGGTCCAAGTGATTCTGAGCAGACCTGATCTTACAGATGCAATCCCCAGAGGGAGGCAAACCCTGACGCTAAAGATGGGGCTGAGAAGGTAAAGACAGGTTAGAGAGCCTGCCGGTACTGCGGTGGATTCAATAGTTTTCATGGCTCCTTCTGCCTGCCTCCACTGGAGCGTCTGTTCTCAAATCTGAACAAATGAGAGAGTTACCACTTTGTGTGTGTGTGTGTGTGTGTGTTAATATAGATGTGTGTGCACACGGCTGCCCAAGGTCAGCATTAGTTATCTTTCCTCAATCATACTCCACCTTTATTTACTGAGGAAGAGTATCTTGCTCAGTCCCAAGTTCATCAGCTTGGCTAGGCTGCCAATCAATGATCTTCAGGAATCTACCTGTCTTTGCCCTGCTCTAACTGAAGTTATAGACATGTGCTACCTCACCTGGATTTATGTGGTTTCTGCGGAACCGAACGATGCTTTTTACAGCACGTACTTCACCTGAATGCCATCTCCCTACCCCAAGATTTATATTTTCAGGAAACCCCATGAGATGTTGATTCAGATGGCCACAGGCCAGTTTGAGAACCAGCAACATATACCATATTAGAGAATTTTGGAAAGCTGTTTTAATCATGCATTGCAAAAAAAAAAAAAAAAAAAAAAAACGGTGTCTCTTCAGCCCTGAATGGAACTATGGCAAACTGTCTGGAAGTTTTGTGTGCTCCTCCTGGGGATCTGTGTACCCACAGGGAAGGAGGAGGTTTGCCTGGGGTGCCCAAAACCACAGGGGAAACGTGATACCTCTTCAAGGAGTGCCAGCTGACCTTGACAGTAAACACTTTTACATGCTATTTTTATATGAAAAGAACCACCTCGCTGCGTTATGGAGTGGAATATAAATTCCCATGGATTAATAAGACAAAGCTTTTGATTTCAAAGCGTCATTGCCTTCTGTGGACCTGCTCCAGGCAAGGCTTCTCGGCTGGGGCGCAGGTTTGCTCTCTGGCAGTAAGCAGACTTAGCTGAGGAAAACATTTTTTTAAAGGTTATTGTACGTTGATATAACGTACTTTTTCAAGATAAGCTTTTCTGTCTCTAGATTCAGAGTCTGGCCTCCTTGAGTTTAAGTTTTAATTCCTCAAGGTTAGCCTTTTCGACTGAGTCTGCTGATTCTTTTTTCTGAAGACAGAGTGACTCCAGGCTTAGAGGTGGAGTTTCCATTTAAGGCCTGTGCTGCAGTTAAGGCTCTTAGAAAGTGTATGTAAATTTATTAAATGCATTTTTAGCCTCTTGTTTTCGTTGAGTCAAAGACTCAGACGTCAGCAGGTTTGAGGGCAGACAACCTTCAGCCTCCTTCCTGTAGAAGACCACTATTGTTCTGGCTTGCTTGAGCTTTCCACCTTCCAACTCTAGATTTATAGTTATGTCTCAGTCAGGAGACACTGCAGAACACCCCAAGTTCCCCGGGAGTCTCATGTCCTCCTTCCTCTACCTACTGAATAACGGTATCAGTGCTCAGATTCAGGTATTGTCCCTTAAGATGCCTGTGGGCCACTGGTCCCAGTTTGCTCTGTGGTCACAAGGATCCAAGATTGGAAAGGTGATAAATGTGACTTCAGAATTCCTAGACTTTAATTTGGCAAAGACTTAACCCTTTATGGGCAGTTTAATTTTTTTTTTTTTTATTTATTTAAATTCCTGAGTATGGGATGTTTTTCGGGACTGCATTTTTCGGGACAGCATTTCGGGACTGTTGAATATTCTCTTGCTCTGAATTTAAAACAACCACTGGAAATTTTGATGACTATCAGCTATCTAGTGCTTTTGTAACACAAATTAAAATTTGGCCATATTTTAATGCAAGTTATTGGTGGTTTTAAGTTCCTTTGGGGCCTCATCTTGAAGGTACAATTTCCATCAGGCAGTGGGCTATGGTTGAAGCTCTGATAGTGAGTTGGAAGATCTGGTAACAGCAACTCAAAACCTAGGCAATTCTCTTGGCCCTGCTTTTAGAGACAACTAGGGCCCCTCATCACCACAAAAACTGGCTTTCAAGTGGTGAGAGGGTGTCTCCTGACGCAGGTTTTTGTGAGGATCCAGGGGGAATGTTCTTGACTAATTTTTATGTATCTTATTTTATTTAATTTTATTTAATCTTCTCTTATATGTTACATCCCTACCACAGTTTCCCCTCTTCCCACTCCTCCCAGTTACATTCCCACAAACACATACTTTTTCTGTCTCCCAGATCACTTCTTCTCTGTCTCCCTTCAGAAAAGAGCAGGGTTCCCAAGGCTATCAACCAAACATGGCATACTCATTACAAGGGCTAGGCACAAACCCTCATATCGAACATGGCAGGTAAAATATTAAAGAAAGTCAATGAAATGATTTTTAGTGATATTTTGCTATACTCACATATTGGAACCTAGCCCTTGACTCTTGGACTGCAGTTTGATGGGGACAAGACTTTGAGAATTGTTTTTCAACATGTCTCTTGCATCACTGAATCTATTAGAACCATGTGGCCTGAGTATGGGATGCTTCCACTGAATTTCAGAACTGTTGAATCTTCTCTTGCTCTGAGGAAGGCTAGTAATTGGCACCTTGCTAAGTCACCCAACAAATGGTCCAGACATTCAGAAGTATTCAACCTGTGACCCGCAGGCAGCATCCACTGTGGGCTAGCCTTGATTATATCCCAGTGTGAAGCCATAAACTTATAACGACGTGATACATTCCTGGGATTTTCCTTTGAAACTTAAATACTTGCTTTTCAAGAGTGAGCTTTGTAAGGGACAGTGTCATCTTTTGATGTCAAAAAGTTAGCCCCAACTAGATGGCAATATCCTGAATGGTACATGGCACCTCTGAAAGTAAGTGCCACTAATCTCTAGACTTCTTATTTAGAGCTGTGAGATATGAGGCCACCAATGTATTCCTTATGAAAAAGGAGATATTCCTATATGCCACAGATAGCAAGACATCTCTCCTGCTCTCAGCCAGTACTGTGGTCTGTTAGCTATAGTCATGGATCTTGGCAGGTCAAGACACCCTGGCTTTGCCTTTCTCTTACAGTAATTTCATCCTTCTGGCCTCTGTCTGTTAAGTAATGCTACATTGCCTCTGCTATTGCAGAATCCCATCATCCTTATTGAAGCTATAAATCCCAGGTCTATGTCAGCAGCTCCTACTGCTAAGTCCATCTTGCAGAGAATTCTAAAATTGCTGTTGTCCCCCTAGTGGCTTCTGGGGCACTGGCTGGTCTTAGGCACAGTGATCATTGTGTCTGCTCTGAGGTGTAGATTTGCCCATTTGAAATACCTTAAAGATATTAGACTAAATAATTTACAAATAACAGAAATTTATTTCTTGTGATTCCAGACCTCAGATACAAGATCAAGATATGAGTAGAGGAAATGTCTGGAAAGGATTTGTGCTTGAATGACTGCACTTTCTAGATATGTCTTCAAGTGTCATAATGGAAGCTCAGGTCTCCCCAGGGCACTTTACAAGGGTACAAACCATCTGCTAAAGGACCTTCTTCCTCGTAGTATCCCACTGGGGATTAAATTTCATTTTAATTCTGGCTCGTTTTTAATTTTAAGGCAGGATCTTCATATATGGCTTAGAATGACCTCAAGCTGGCAACCCTCCTGTCTCAGTTTCTTGTTACAGGAGGTATATTGAGCAGGAACTCAGTGCTTTGTCTCTGACACAGGTCACAGACATCTGCCATCATTCCTGTCTCAGAGTTGGGCTCTAAGATGTAAGTTTTGAGGGAGTACAGACTTCAGTCTGTGGCAGTTTCCGTCATGTGTTCTGCTCTTTTATGGACACTGGGATCTTCTACTGTAGTCTCAGGAAGCCTCTGAAAACCCATTCAGAGAAGAGCTGCCAAAACGTACCATACCGTGGCTTTCTTGTAAAGCTAGTACCATACCTTGTGCCCTAAAATTTATGGCATTTTGGCAAACATTCTGCTTTCAGAAATCTTCAAACAAATATATAAAAAAAAAAAAAAAAAAACAAGAAAAGTCAAAAGTGCTCAGAATTGGCCATAATTCCAAGAGGACTTATTTTGTATATCCATATCTTTGTCCACTGAAACTAACTGCAAGGAGAAAAATACATTAATCCATTACTTCTCCTTATTCTGTCTTTGTCCCTGAAGTTCTGTCATCTTCTTGCCCAGACCAATGCTCTGATTTGAGGTGTATT
Organism: Mus pahari; assembly: GCF_900095145.1. Classification (NCBI taxonomy): domain Eukaryota; kingdom Metazoa; phylum Chordata; class Mammalia; order Rodentia; family Muridae; genus Mus; species Mus pahari. Next base: position 110,525,679 of record NC_034599.1, on the reverse strand, counting down.
ATGTATGGAGATGCAGTAGATATCACTGGGGTTGACCAGTTCTCTTGACCTTCTACACATCAAGTGACACGACTCTCCAATTTGCATGTGGTTGGGTAAAGATGTTTGATAAGTTCTAGCCAGTTCCCTGCAATCAGTTATATATATGCCCTGTTTTATCAAATTCGGGTGTGTCATTCTGTTGAGGCAGGCATTTATTTTCTCAGAGTTAAGGTTAAGTGTTGGAATTTCTGCTTGCAGCTCTTTCTAGCGCGTGGACACAGTTTTGCTGTGTTCTCATGTGGTACAGACATCTAGATGTGGAGAGACAGAACAAGAGCTTTGTCGTCCTTTCTTGTGCTTGGAAGGTTTGTCTCGGAGGAGGGAGGAGTCCTTATGGCTTTGTCACTAGCTCCGTAATAAAACATTCATTCTGGAAACATAGTGGCATTGGGGCTTACAGTTTCAGTACATGCTTTACGACGGTGAGATGAGGCCTCCAGTAGCCCAGGCTGGCTGCAGTGTCTCTATGCAGTGGAGGATAACCTGGGACTCCTGACGGTTCTGCCTCGATCTCCTTAACACTAAGATTGCAATTATGTAGCACCATGCTCCATTTGTACAGTGCTAGAAACTAAACCTACAACTTTATATATTCTAAGAAATCATCCTACCAACAAAGCTATTTCCTCAGCCCCATATAAATCATTTTTTTTGGTTCTATAATACTTTAGCCCAAAGATTTAGATTCTCTGATTTTGAAAGTACTCAAGTTGTTATTTAATTTGGGAATTTTGTTTAAGAATGAGAAGATTCTCCTACTGTTTACATTGAACAAGACCGTGTCTAGAGTAGACATGATCAGTTCATGGATGTACCTTAAATTTTAATTTAAAATAAATGTGAAATTCAGAGCCATTAAGCAATTAAATATTTGATTCCTAAAACCATGTTTTCCATTCTCTCCAGCTTGACCATTCTGGAGTTTTATTCATCCGCTACACGTGAGCTTGCACAGGATGACTTGTGTTTGAAAAATAACCCAAGCCCATACCCTAAGGGACTGGATCTATACAAAGTCCCCTAATAGACCAGGAATCATACAAAGGCTGGAGAGATGGCTCAGTGGTTAAGATGTTTGCTGCTCTTGAAGAGGACCCGTGTTCAGACCCCAGCTGCCATATCAGGAAACTCACAGCTGCCTGTAACTTCTGTTCCAGGGAATACAGCACCCTCTTCTTCTCACTGTGGTTCCTCCACGCACATAAGGCTCACACAAGAACGCGTACACACAAAAGTGAATCTTTTAAAAAGACGCTATGTAAAAATAAAAATAATACAAGGTGAAGAGTACAAGGGAACTAGTACAATGTGTGGGCTGGGGTGGTTGTTTCTCGAAAGATCAGTAGCAATACAGGTGTGTTTGTAGCCAGTGACAGCAGATGGATGCCCTGGTACCATTATCTATCACATAAAATGAGACATTTAGCAGCAGAGCAGGCCATTAGGAGGCTGCCCTTGAGTTACTGCAGTTGGCATTTCTGCTTTAAGAATGGCCGCAGCAGAGAGTGACAGGATTGGGTTGCCCTTCAGGAGATCCTGGCATGGCTTAAGGCTTAGCTTTTTTTTTTTTTTAAATGCTTTTATGTGGTACCTGAAGGGAAAACAAGCAGACAGAGAAACAAATACAGTCAGCGTTTCTGTCCCCACCAGTGACAATATCGTCTTCCATTATGGCCCTCCAAGAGATCTCTGAAATTGCGTTTTTGAAATGGTCATTTATTAAGAGCTTAAGGCTTCCCAGAGAAATAAACTGGAAAGTCCCGCCGTCTTCCATGCAGGGCAAGGGAGGCTGCATTTTGGTGCTTTGAGCATGGGAAGGGATGAGTTGAGCCAGTAGGAGAATGACAGGGGGTTAAGGGTGTGATTGGCTGAGTGCATAATGAACTGACAGGCTAGAAGGCGACTTCATTATCCTAGAGCTGTGAACCCATCCATCTGTGGGGGCCGAAAACACCCAGAGAAGCACGAGGCTTGCATCAGGCAAAGGAGCCTTCAGGGTGTGGGAGTAAGTGGCCTTGAGAAGGGGAACAGATTAAATGTGATCTAGGGTGAGGCCATTGCTGGCTGGGAGATTTGAGTTAGTTGGCTCAGCACCCTGAAGCCTCAGTTTTCCCCTCAGTAAAAGGGGGGAGGAGGTGAGAATAAAAAATTCTGACAGCAAACACCATGAAGTTAGCCACATTTTCCTCGGAGGCCACTCACCGAGTATGCTATTGGCTATACAGAAGCGCCTTCAATTCCAGCCAGCGCTGCGGCCACTGGGGATGGGAGAAAACTGATGTATAATGAAGTACTGTGACTTACTCAGGGACACACAGGAAGGAGGTGAAACCACTAAGACAAACCCATCTCCGACGTGTTCTATTCATGTGTATGTACTAACTCTGTGTGTGTGCGTGTGCCTGTGTGTGTGTGTGTGTGTGTGTGCGCGTGTGCGTGTGCGTGTGCGTGTGTGTGTGTGTGTGTGTGTGTGTGTGTGTGTGAACAAGCAGGGGTCAGAGATCAACATCTGATGTCTTTGTTGACCCCCACCTCCTACACCTTAGTTTTTGAGGCACAGGTTCTCAGTTAATCTTGAATTCACTTATTCTGGTAAACGTGTTGGCCAGCAAGCTCCAAGAATCCTCCTGTGTTTTTCTCCTCAGCCTTAAGATTTCAAGTGTGTGCTGCCTTATCGGGCTCTGTAGTAGGTGCTGGGGATCTGAACTCTGGTCTTCGTGCTTGTACAACATGCCCTTCACTGACTGATCTCTCCTCAGACCCCCAAGACCTGCTCCTTTAGCTGTAGTTTGTCTTCCTAGGATGCTGCCATGCTGCTGCCTGGACAAATAACATCCAACAGGCCAGGCAGAGAACCTTAGCTCTAAAGGAATGTTAAAGTAACAAATAATCATCTTAAAACTCCTGATGTCAAGGTGCAAAGCAAGACACACTTTAACTTCATGACTACCTGAAGCACCTTTCTGTGGGCCAATAATTTGGGAGAAGATTCTGGGAGTTGATATTCCAATGTGTAAGGATGTATGTAAGTTTCTTATCTTATTGCTACAATGAAATGCCAGACAAAGTTAATGACATAAGGCTTTGTTTTGGCTTCTGATTTCAGGGGACACAGCCCATATATGGCAGGAAAGTCATGGCAGCATGAACATGAAGCAACTGATGGCAGTTGTTCATCCACAGTCAGGAAGCAGAGAGATATGAAAGCCTGTGCTCAGCTGGTTTTCCACTTTTAATTCACTCCAGAACTCCACCCACAGTGGGTGGAAATGTCTGCCCACTCTTGGGATGAGTCTTCCCACCTCAGTTAATCCAATGTGGATAATCCTCTGCAGACATGCCCAGGGGCTTGTCTTTTCAGTGAGTCTGGATCCTGTCAGGTTGACAGTGTTAACCATCAAAGAAGGGATCCCACAAAGAGACATTGACTTTCATCCCCCAGGCATGCTGAGATGAGACAGCATAGCGCAGGTAAGACATCAGCAGACACCCTGATACAGCCATGGTGGTGGTGACATAGTCTTACCATTCCAGTCACTTCTCTAAAGTTGAGTATGAAAACCATCTTACCCCTCTAGGGTCTTCTTGCTTCTACCAGGCAACTAGATACAACACTTTATGTGGGCCACAGTGATACCATAAACCCTACTGAGCAAAATTGGGACTGTCATATCACTTGTAATGCTATTTGAGAGGACAAAGGGTGAGGGGGCTCAGCAATGGCTGGTCATGATATCTAGTCAGGGCTGTTCTGCTCATTAGCTGTGTTCATGTTCATCAATAGTTTATTCACTGGAGACGAACCCATTTAACAAAGACTCGGCTTGCACTAAGGGTAATAGGAAAAGAGGAAAAAAACCTTCTAAGCAAATAGCAGGCGCTCTCCCAGGATAGTATGAAAGAGGATGCCCATTTCAACCTAAAAAGGTGAGGTGAATTACCTATCTGAAAAACAATAAAGAGATTTTAATGGTCCCATTTACTTTCACATACCTCTGGAAGTGTCTGTACAAATCAGTCTGTGTTATAGACTGAGGTTACATAGGAAAAGAAATGGAGGGTAGCTGCTTTTAAGGACTTCATCAGTGTAAAGAAGTCAAGTGACATAAAGCAACCTGGACACAATAAGAGAAGCGTATACATTACTAGTAGGGAGGAAAATTGTCATTGGAAAGGAAGATTAATTGTGGGACATTATGTGGATGGGGTCTTGGTTGTAGGCAACCATCATTAACTTTGGGTGATTTAAGAAGAGGGTGAACAGCCTTAAATCACATTAGTTGACATACTGAACAGTCCAGAGGGGTGATAGAAGACATGACTACATGGGAAAACTGAAGAGTCCAAACCAAACCTTGCTAAAGGATTTAGTCTACTGAGGATGTCTTTGTGTTATAGGTAGTGTTATCTACTTGACAGGATGTAGAATCACCTGGAAATGGGCATGCCTATGCGGGTATCTTTATTACCTTAATTGAGGTAGATAGATTATCTTTATTGTGGGGAAGGCTATTCTCTGGGCAGAATATCCTGGAGTGTATGGAATAGAGAAAGCTGGTCAAGTACATGCAAGCGTATATCCCTCTCTGCTTTGTCAGAGATGCAATGTGGCCAGCTCCATGAAGCACCGGCTGCTCCAATTTCCCCATTGTGATGACCTGGAGCTCTCAGCTAGAGCCCTTTGCCCTTTAAGTTGCTTCAGTCAGAGAATGTTATCACAGCATTGGAAAAATAACTAAGAAGCCATGGACTGTCAGGATACCATCTAGAACCTTCAATACCACTGCCAGCGAATGCCAGCTACGTTTGGATAAAATGATGGCCACACACTTTGTTCCTAGTTGCACAGCATGTCTTCAGCAGGGACCAGAGTCAGAACAAGATCTGCATCCCACTAATACTGGTCAAATGAGGACTAATATTGGTAAAATAATATAGGAAGAGAGTCCTGAAAGTGAGCAACAAAGAAGGGAGGTCGTATTCCCATTTCTGTTGACTTTCCCGTTCTCTCTGGTAATTGCTTGTTATCCTCTACACTTGCGGAGGACTGTATGCAAAACTACTCTTACATTCTACAGTCACTGATCAAGAGAAAATGCTGTGCCCCGAGAGATCTGTCTATAAAGTGTGTGTGAGCAACATTTCTTTCCTCATCTAAGACAAACAGTTGCATAAGTCTTGACTCCCGGGAAGACTGCATGCCGAAGGACTAATAACGAGGTCCAGGCTCCTTTTGTCCTGTTATCTACTTAGGTTGGAATAATTACTTCCCTTCTTTCTCACCAATTCAGTCAACATGCACCAGCTCAAGGAAATTACATTTGCTCACGAAGATGTGCAAACAAGCAGAATGACGAGGGCTTCTCCCACAGCTACATAGATAGATATTGCATTGGGGAAAGTGTAGTTTCTGAACTCAGTTGAGTCCTCCATAGATTAAAACAGAGATCTCTTGATCAGTGGCTCCCTTGCTACCTTACCCCTACTCACAGTAAAGTGCTTATTGTCGTAGTCAAACACTCTTGTGGAAGTGAGGGAAAGAACGCAGATTTAGAACATTACCCTTTATTCACAACAGCAAGGAGTCTTTTCGGTCAAAGAAGGAGATAAGGGCCTCCCAAGAGTGTCTAAGGAGATAAGTGTACCCCAAGAGTGTCTAAGGAGATAAGTGTACCCCAAGAGTGTCTAAGGAGATAAGTGTACCCCAAGAGTGTCTAAGGTACGGATCAGTTGGGAGAGTGCTTGCCTCGCATGCAATGCACAAAGCCCTGAGTTTGCTCTCCAGCACAGCAGGTGGTACATGTGATCCCAGTTCTTAAAGGGAAAGACTAGAAGTTCAGGGTTATCCTCAGTGCATAGCAGGGTGAAGGCCAGCCTGGAATAGATACAGAAGATGAAAACAAAACAAAACCAGCAAAACGAAATCAACCAATAGTCTCCTACTGGTGTCTTGACATGGCTCCTCCTTCTCTGAGCAGGGTCTGCCTGCCTTTATTAAGTGCCTTTCGTTTAGATTCCTGGTCCTGTCTTCCTTCTGTCCTAGCATCTAATTCAATTTTTGGTTTACTCATTATGGTTAATGGTTAGTGTACTGGCTAATTTTGTGTCAACTTGACACAGCTGGAGTTATCACTGAGCAAGGAGCTTCAGTTGGGGAAATGCCTCCATGAGATCCAGCTGTAGGGCATTTTCTCAATTAGTGACCAAGGGGTGAGGGCCCCTTGTGGGTGGGACCATCTCTGGGCTGGTAGTCTTGGGTTCTATAAGAGAGCAGGCTGAGCAAGCCAGGGGAGGCAAGCCAGTAAAGAATATCCCTCCATGGCCTCTGCATCAGCTCCTGCTTCCTGACCTGCTTGAGTTCCAGTCCCGTATCCTTTGGTAATCAACAGCAGTTTGGAAATGTAAGCCGAATAAACCCTTTCTTCTCCAAACTGCTTCTTGGTCATGATGTTTGTGCAGGAATAGAAACCCTGACTAAGGCAAATTGGTACCAGCATAGTGGGGTATTCCTGTGACAACCTGACCATGTTTTGGGGAGGACTGTTGAAGGACTTTGGAACTTGGGGCCAGAAGATCCATTNGGTGTTAAGAGCTCTTTGGAATGTTGTATAGGAGCTTGGAAGATAATGTTGAGAACAATGCAGAAGATGGAGGCCTGGCTTGTGTAATTTCAGAGGGAAAATTAAAGACTCTTTTCAGGGCCATTGCAATTTTGGATTGTGAAGATTCTGTGGTTCTGGTTAGGTGGGGGCTGAAGAATCAGCTGTGATTCACAAGATATCAGAACCACTAAAGTGAAACCTTTTCCTTACTGGGACTATTGATGCTGGTTAGATGGAGATAAGGACTTAGTGGTGATTAAGAAGAGACCAGCATCATTGAGGTGACATCTTCTAGGAAGTGTTTTCTGAGAGCACAGAGGCTGTGTTCCAGAGATAGCCAAGGTTGTACCTTGTACTGTGACTGGACTTGGTAATGTGTAAGAGTTACCCATGTAGTACTGGTTTTGAAGGCATGAAGGGCTCATGCAGAGCAGCTGAGGCCATGGAAGCACTGTGAGAGGCCATGGAAGGCCATTGGTGAAGGTGCAGCCTCAGTTGCAATTGATGGCCCAGGACTGAAGGGGTCACAGTGGTGTTTTGGAGATGCCAGTACCATGAGATGACCACCAAGAACAGCAGCCACAGTGGAGTATAGGCTGTTGGAGCCTAGAAGACAAGCTGTATGCTACAAAGGACAGGGTTGGAGAAGTGACCCAAGCCCTTGGAGGAGCCCAGAAGATCGTGAGTTGGATCCCAGACATTGGATGGTTGGAGATTGATTTTTGCTTTTGGTTGTGACCATGCCCTGATATTTTTCCCTCTTGAAGGAAGTTTTTTAGTGAAGCCCACAGTTAAGAGACTTTGAATTTTTAAAGTACTTTATATTTTAAAAGATACTGGATATTTTAAAAGGGTTGAACTTTTAATATGTAAAGACTGTGGACTTTTAAAGTTATTTAGATCTTGGGGATGAATAAGAACTAAGGATTGAGGCTTACTAGTGATGTGTTTGTGTGTCAAGTTGCAAAGGGGTCAATTGTCATGGCTAATTTTGTGTCAACTTGACACAACTGGAGTTATCACTGAGCAAGGAGCTTCAGTTGGGGAAATGCCTCCATGAGATCCATCTGCAGGGCATTTTCTCAATTAGTGACCAAGGGGTGAGGGCCCCTTGTAGATGGGACCATCTCTGGGCTGGTAGTCTTGGGTTCTATAAGAGAGCAGGCTGAGCAAGCCAGGGGAGGCAAGCCAGTAAAGAACATCCCTCCATGGCCTCTGCAGCAACTCCTGCTTTCTGACCTGCTTGAGTTCCAGTCCTGCATCCTTTGGTGATCAACAGCAGTTTGGAAATGTAAGCGGAATAAACCCTTTCCTCTCCAAACTGCTTCTTGGTCATGATGTTTGTGCAGGAATAGAAACCCTGACTAAGACAGTTAGTAATGTTCCTAAGGTCAAAGAATGTTGATTCTCTCTAGACCAGTGATTCTCAACCTATACTGGTCCTAATGCTATGACCCTTTAATATAGTTCCTCATGTTGTGGTGACCCCTAATCATAAAATTATTTCATTGCTTCTTCATAACTGTAATTTTGCTACTGTGGTGAATAATAGTGTAAATATCTGATATGCAGAATTTATGACATGTGACCTCTGTGAAAGGTCATTTGACCCCCAAAGGAGTCACAACCCAGAGTTTGAGACCCCCTGCTCTAGAGCTGTTTGGTTCTTAATGCAATGCAGCTTTTCATTAAGTCACTGATGAGCGCGTGATTAAGTCGGTACTAGAACACTGACTTGAAAAATGTGAATGTAGTCTCCACTGAGTCATGGAATCTTAATAGATTTTGAACTAATGCAGTAGAAAACTTGTCCTGACATACACATTTTAAGTACTTACAGTGAGGCTGGTAGTGTGTTAGGAATGGATGCTAGATCTCTGGATGTAGCTGAATACATTTCTAGGAAAAGACAGTTCTCAGGATATAGGTCAAGCTCCAAAGTGCATTTCAGCAGCAAGGGAGATGACTCAGCAGGTAAGAATGCTTGTTGCACAAGCACAGGGAAATGAGTTCATGCCTGGAACCCATCTAACAAGCTAGGCATGTCGCCCCTGCTTATATCCTCAGCTCTGTGGAGGTTGAGACAGACAGATCACTATGGCTTGTGGCTTTTAGCTGAGCTCCAGAGTCAGTGAGAGACCTTCTCTCAGGGGAATCAGGCAAAGAGCAATAGAAAAAAGGTATGCAATACTGTTCCATGGCTTCTTTGGATGCATGGAATTCGAACTCACAGACTTGGGTGCATACAGCACATATATACCCTAAATAAGTTAGTTTCTGTGGGGTGATTTTGTAGAGTTGACCAGCAAAACTACTTTTTAAAATGCTTTTATATTTTCATTTAAAAGCATGTCTGGCTAGAAATACACAGTGACTTATTTCTCTCAAACCATCCATCTGTATATAAAAATTATGCATGTATAGTTGAAGATGTGGTGGAAGACCATATCCTAGGACATGCTAGGATAAAGGACATCGAGGTGGAAACATCACAAGGAGAGGAAAAAGTTGTCAGGGTTTCCACAGGTTCCACAAAGCTGAACAACCAAGAGGCACTCAAAGAGGAGTGGATACATTGTGGGTTGGGAAAAGACAATGCTGCATGTGTGTGTGTGTGTGTGTGTGTGTGTGTGTGTGTGTGTGTACTGTGCAAAGTAAGATGAGGAGGGAGAAGAGAGAGAGACCTCTTCTTGGCAGTGCATTGGCTAAGAGCATGGGAAAAATTCCTTGTGGAATGCTGAAGCGAAACAGATGGACGATTAGATCATCAAAACAGGGCCCTAAACCAAGGAAAAGACCCTATCATGGAAGAATTTACATTGAAAGCCTGGTGGGAGGGCTCAGGATATGAACACACAAACCTAAGATTGAGCTACAGAATGCACATAAAAACCACAGTGTGGTGGTATGTGCTTATAATCTCAGGATGCAGAAGTGGAGATGGGTAGATCCCTAGTCCTCTGAGCCCATAGGCCTAGCTAAGTCAATAATCTCTATACACTACTAAGAGACCATGGCTCAGCAAACAGGGTGGGAAGCTCTTTAGGACTGATAGCTGTGGATGACCTCAGACTTTCACATGTGCACACCCACCCACAAGCATAGCCTCCATTGAGTACACATACATGTGCACAAGCACACCTACAGAAAAGATTTTAGTTAATACCATTTGGTTTTCAGGAAGTTGGCAGAAATAGGTTCTCATCACATAATTCAATACATTACTAGTGTCTTCCCTTGCTTGCTGGTGTAAGTAGATATTTATAAAATGTTCTTTTTAAGTAGTAAGTAAAATTCAGTCTTATTAGGTAGCAAAAAGGGTGTTATTCTTATTGCAAAAATTATGTGTTAGGATGGGTATAATTTAGATAAATAAATGATTCGTGCATAAATGTTAAAGTGTAGAACTATTTACAGCAGTATAAATGTGCAAAATTTGAAGTTCATCATTAGGAAGATGATGTTATTTAAATGATCAAAGAGTTGCTAATGACATAGGAAAATATGGCATGGTTTTAAGGAGAACCATGTAAGGGGTTGTACACTGACACTGTGAAGTTTTGGCACTGTAAAGTGGTATCCACCTGACACTATAGAGTGCTGTATACCTCACACTGTAGAGTGGTGTCCACCTGATACTGTAGAGTGGTATACACTGACACTGTAGAATGGTGTCCACCTGACACTGTAGAGTGGTGAACATCTGACACTGTAGAGTGGTGAACACCTGACACTGTAGAATGGTGAACACCTAACACTGTAGAGTGGTGTACACATGACACAGTAGAGTGTTATTTATCTGTCACCAATTTCTAGGTTAAATTTGAGCCATGGACAATTTATGAATTCATAAAAAAGGGAATCTAAATCCAGCATGGCAATGAGTTCTGTAACTGTAGCACCATGGAGGTGGAGGCAGGAGAACCTGGAATCAGAAGTTCATAGACACCATCAGCCTCATAATGACTTCAAGCCTCGCTTGATCCCTCTCCTCTCCTCCCCCTCTGTGTGTGTGTGTGTGTGTGTGTGTGTGTGTGTGTAGAGGGAGTTAGAGACTATCACTCAGGGGTGTTGTCATACAAGGGTGTTAGATTCAGTCTTAGGCAGTACACTAGATTTCTACATGAATTAACAAAAATAATAAAAGCATGGTCTTTTAATTTTGAGCAAGGCATTCTGTAGCGTTTGTTGACTTCAAGCTGGCAGGTGGAGAGCTACAGCTAAGGGTGTGGGACCTGGGCTGCTCAGGAACTTGGCTTTGGACTGAAGATGGATACAAATTCCTGAGTGCTGAGGTTTGGCATGCATTAGGAAGATGCTTGGGGCTGGCTGGCAGAAACAGGCAGAGGTACATGGCTACGTTTTACAGAACTGTGTTTATACTTGAGGATAGGAGAATTTCTATTTGCATATTAGCAGATTATCATGTATCTTATTAAGTGAGCCTCCTACAGGCAGAAGAATAACCTAGTTCTTATGCCCTTGGCATCTTTCAGGATAGGATTACTAATGTTTCATGTCAAGTCAATAGGCCTGAGTCTCCTTTAAGAACCCCTCCTTCAGTTCACAGTTGATTGGGTGTACCGAGTCCATGTTTCATTGAGATGACATGACTATTTATAGTGAATGAACTCCCTCATGGTACTATGGCTGTCTGGGCCATAGGGAAATCATTTTAAGCATACCTTGGTAATCTTTACTGTCTGAAAGGACCTGTATTAAGGAAACGAATAGGTTGACTTCGTATTGTTTTAGCATGTGGTAGAGATGTGACCAAGGTAGGACATTTAGTTTAGCACAGATAACTATTATAACTGTTACTGCTGTGTAAAGTAGGAGCAGAAAACCCCATGGAGGAATGAATTTCTGCAACTTGTGTGTGATGAAATGTTCTGTGTGTAAAGATGTTTTAGCTTGTGTGTGTGTGTGTTTGTGTATGTTGTATATATGTGTATGCATGTGTATGCATGTGTATATATGATGTATGTATATAAATGTGTGTGTGTGTGTGTGTGTGTGTGTGTGTGTGTGTAGATTTCTCACATTTAGATGTTTTAATCTATTTCATCAGGCTCCACCTGATGAGGTGCCATGATCTTTTAAACTATGAAGATGGCTTTTCCTGCGTCCTTCCTGTTTGTATTTGTCACATCTCTATTGCTGTGGTAGAACAACATGCTAAAGGGAACTTAAAGAAGGAGGACTTGAGCTGGGTTTCAGTGGTGGCACACACCTTTAATTCCAGTGCTAGGGGGTCTAAAGAAGCCAGACCTCTGAGCTTGAGGTCTGCAGAACAAGTTTTAGGACATGAAAACATGTCTACATGTTTTCAGGCTACACATAGAAACCCTGCCTCAAAAACAAAACAAAAGGCAAATGCAAAAAAGGAAGAGTTTATTTGGGTTTGTGATTCCAGGCAGGGTCCAGAGTGGTGCAGCAGAGACAGCAGCTGACAGGCATGATGGCTGGAGCAGAAGCTGAGGGGTCACATCTCGAACTGCAAGAATAGAGAGAACACACTCAAAACAGCTCAAGTCTTGAAGCTCTCAGAGCACATGCTCAGTGTAATGCGGCTACACCCCTAACCCCCCCCCCCAGAAAAAATCCACAAAAAAAAAAAAAAAAAAAAAAACAGGAAAAACAGTGCTACAAACCAGAAATAAAGTATTTAAATGTCTGGGACTATGAGGGCCATTGCTTCTCCAAACCCTGACTCTACTCATCATAGCGAGCTTTACTTCCAAACATTTAGGGCTGTCATATCCTAAACTGTCACCCTCCTAGACTTTGTGAGATATCTGCATACCTCGTTTGAGTCGATCAGTCAGTCCACTGGGATGGTTTCTTATCGTTCATAGTGGGGAGAGCCCTACCCAGTAACTATGAAGGGGCCAAAGGAAGATGGTTGCCAGCCCACTGGAATACAGGGTTGACATAAGATCCATGGAGCAGAGGAACTTGACCCAGGCTGGAAATATCCAACCAGCAGAGCTGCTGGATTGCTTTGGGATGTTGACTAGCATAGCTGACTCACGTTGCCTGTATTATATGAGGCATTCTGCAGCCAGCATAGAGTCCTTTAGCACCTTCCCAGGCATGCAGGAGCATGATTCGGGTACCAAGGAGCTCCTACCATCAGTATCTACCGACTGCTGGCTCTTTCTTGTTCATGAGGCCATGGGAGGCTAGAAGGTGACCATCAGAATACCTCACAGAATGCCATCTGGGAAAGAGGGAGGAGCCTTTCCCCCTACATCATCAGTTCCTCGCTAGTGTGGACCCTTAGGAAAAGGTACTTGGGACATCAAAAGCCTTTCCCTGTTTCTCCTTCCTCTCCTCTGCCTTCTTCTCCTCCTTTCTCTTCCTCCTCTCTGTACACTTTCTCTCTCCTTCTCCTCTCCCTTTTCTTCTTTTTTCCACCCCCTCTCTCCTCCTCTTCTTTCCCTCTTCTCACCAATCACTTCTTTCTCCTTTCCTTCTCCTCTTTTCCTCTCTCTTCTTCACTTTTTAAAAGTCTATGTTGAGTTCCAGTTAACCCAGAGCTCTCCATGACTAAATAGCCCCTAAAATAACACATTAGGGGTCCATTCTGCACTGTGCAGTTCTAGAGGACTGCCTCCAAGCAGGAGATGCAAGCACAGAGCACTCTTGTAGTCCACAGGAGAGTCTCCAGCTCCAAGTCCTGTGTGCCTTCAGCCAGGAAGATATGACACAGTACAAAGCTTGGCAGAGGTCAGTTTTCAGCTCCAGCGTGGGATGGCGACAGAACCTCATTACGCTAATTTCATTTACAGGGCAGCCTGGTTTCCTGTGCCGTGAGCTGCATGCTTATTCAGCTGCCTTGACTCTCGTGGGTTTGCCCGCACTGCGTATTTTTGTTTCCAAACTATTTTGGCCTTGGAAGGATGTCTGGCTCCAGTTCACTTTGAAGACTGATGAAAGCCACAGGAGTTTCCAGGGAGCCAGAACAGGCGACTTGTGGGGTCTTTCCTCACTCACACTGCCGGAAAGGCCACCATTGGGTGGCTTGGGGATGGGAAGAGCCCCGTAACCCAGGCTTCACTTCCAGAGGCAACGAGTGCTTTTGTCGGATGGCTTCATCACCCTTGAGGTTGTAAACGTCAAGTCAAGGTGGAGTCAAGTCAATGGGTGCCTGTGTCTGCTACTTTGCTTCTTTCTGGGTAGATGTGGAATCTTATGACACATTCTGGCCCTGCTTCAAGACACTCAACATTAATACCTTTCACAGAGGGCACAAGCAGTGACTCTGCATTTGACATTGAGGCTAGAGCCATGGGTCATGTTTGATTAGTTCACCGTGGTACTAAGACAATGGGGCCTTCACAGAGTTTTGTAAGTTATGGCTAAAGCAGGTAGAGGCCTTGCTGGACCTACATCACAAGAGAAGGCCAGAGAGACTCCTGCAGGTAACCAGCCTAAATCATACTACAGATGGAAGCTAATCTGCAACCTCACGCAAGTAACCAATGTTTGTTTGTTTTCTCATTTAAGAATGAACCTTATAAAAAGAAATTAACGCGCCGACTTACTGTAATCTTCAGAAATTGATTAGTTCTAATAAATACTGTTTGATATTTAAATAATAATCATAGGTTTGAGTTTATTCCCACATCAAGACGAGATTGATTGCTGAGAAATCAAATTGGAACTAAATTTAAATTCACATTTTAGCAATTGAAAGTAGATAGTCAAAAATGTTTGTGGCACGTAAAATGATCTTTCACACTGGTGTGGCTGCCTTGAATATGTTGTTTTATGGTTGAGTCTTCTAATTCAGGGGGCTGGGGCTCACAAAGGTCTGTGGACAGCCCAGTTTATACCACGCATGGATGAACCTGAATGCCAATGGATTTGAACTTGGGGACTGAGAGAGTGAACTTACTTACACCCTCGAGGACAAGAAGCATAGAGAGGACCCTGAGGTAACTCAGCTCTTCGGCTCCAAACGCATAAGCCCCTGTTATGACTCAGGGCTGTGCTGTGCTGCATACGACATGTAACTTGCTAGTTGGAACTATATCACTAACCCAGTGAAGACAGGGAGGCCTCGACATGGAAATTCGGTAGAAATCCACAGAGGACTGGGAGGCAGACCGAGCTGAAACACCCGTGTTTATCTCTGAACTTCCTGTGGCTAGTGCTTCAAAAGTCTAGCAAGACCTTTTGTCCCTATGAACTGCCTGTTTGACTTCTCAGTCCAGAATTTACCCAGCTGCAATTACCAGGAGGTAAATGCAGTCTCTCACTCTCATCCCCAGGCCACTGGGTGAGACAAACGTAGAGTCTAAGGGAAAACATTTGGAATGACAGACAGTGAAATTTCTTTTAACAAAAATTTGACAGAAGTAAGAACTTTAAACAATTCTACCTGTGACCAGCAAAAGAAAAGGAAAGGGATGACGCAGGCTTTTGCTTGAGTGGGTGGTGTTTAAGAGGCTAAGATGGTTCTCCTACCATGCGAAGCCTAGATAATTACCTCCGCTCTTCCCCTCTCCCATCATGAGCAGACATGGCCTCGTTTCTGAGAGTTTTTCCTACCAACATGGCTCCAATATATTTGAAGGTTTCAATTGTCTCAAGTAGAATTGTAATAATATCTTTTTATTAGGAACCTCTTGTAAATGTATTTCAAAAGATTCGTTAAAATATGCACACTTGACAGTATTAGCAAATATCCATGTCCTGTCTTTGTGAGGTGACAGAAATTGAGCAGTGAGTTAGGATTAAATAAAACATTAGCACTAAAGCCACGATGAATGCCATTCTCTGGCCTCTCAAAAAGAGGTGCTTTGCTCTAAAACACTTCTCAACTATTAGTCAAAAACTTCTCATTATCACGGTTTCTATTTAGAATCTCAAAACTGAGATTCTGGTCCATGCCCCTGCACACCACCTTCCCAGCTGTTTTAAAGGCTGACAAGTTAAAAGCAGGATATTTTAGAATGGGTTTCTTTCATAGCTGAAGAAATATTATTTGAAACAGTTTGCTAAAATACAATTTCTATTGTGGGGTCATCAGCCAGAAAACCAGTGCTGATGCAGACAGCCTATAGCCAGATGGGGACCACAGTTGGGTGGCAAAGTGCTTGGGGAGAAAAAAAGACACATTCTGCAAACTTCCTAACAGAGGAATGGGGTGAGCAGTTCAAATTTATGATTAGTGCCCGTGATTGAACCAAAGGAGGCTCTTGGCACCCGAAAATCTCGCTAAGTCTTCCTTGATTAACTGGGCGTTCTGACTTTGTGGGGCCCAGATGGTGGATGCAAACATGAGCGTTGCAATCACGGTTCAAACATGCGCACACCGCACACCAGGAGGCTCAGCCAGCTTATCATTATTGTCTTGTCTCAGTGGGCTGAAGCCCGAGAAACGTTCTTTCATCTGGAGATTATCATAACATAGGAAATAGCACAAAATTAGCTTATTACACAGCCCTGGCTATGGACTGTGTCTCCTCTGGGATAAAGCTGAGGAGCCAAAGGGGTGGAGATGGAAGCAGTTAGTAAAGAACAGGTAAAGAAAGGATTCCTGGAAGAAAATACTTTGCAAAGAGAGAGAGAGAAGCGTAGTGGGAAAATTCTCACTAGAGAATGATAGTCTTCCCTGGGAAGGAATGGGAGTTACTTACTTACTTATGTATGTTTAGAGTGTGTGTGTGTGTGTGTGTGTGTATGAGAGAGGGAGCGCATATACATATGGCCTTCTGTGCATTCTGTGTGTTCTGCTCCATCACTCTGATCATGCTCTACTTCAACCTTTTTGAAAAAGGATCTCCCACTGAACTTGGAGCTTGTCTGGCAGCCAGCACACACCAGCCATCCTCCTGCCTCTAAGCCATACCTTGCTTTGATATGGCTGCTGGGGATTTGAACTCAGATCCTTATACTTGCACAGGTCCACTCTTGCTGAGTCCTGGCCCCAGGCCCAGAATAAGAGTTCACGTGCCCGTCAGAGAACTCACTCGGTTCCTTAGTCCTTTCTCCTGTGTCATGTGTGTAGGGCCCATATCTGAAGAGAGAAGCATGGATCTCAGTGCGTGTTTAAATAGCATCACATTAGTTGACCAAATGATGCTTGTTCCTTGCAATGGGGTTTGGTCATGCCTCATATGTGAGAGCAGGAAGAATGTGATTCAGTCTCAGCAAATAGGAAGGGCTTTGCAATGGCAGGCTTTATCTACACCAAAAGTAGGCAAGAAAGCAGACTTCTTGTCTGGCTAGGAAACCAAGGATCCATTTCTCTCCAAGGGTGGTTGAGTTTTCAGTCTCAGTGAAGGCTTTAATCATGGAGAAGTGAGCTTGAGTTTTCAGTCTCAGTGAAGGCTTTAATCATGGAGAAGTGAACTTTCTCCATGTTTTCCCCACGAGGTTTTCTTCTGATTTATTTTACTTAAACAACAACAACAACAATAATAATAGAACGTGGCTTCTGTCATGAACTGAGCCTGTCTAGGACCACACCAGACTGCACATGTCTGGAGCAATCCCACAAAACATCTGCAGCACATTGGTACTTTCTCTTCTTAGGCAGGAAGAGCTAGGAAACGGGTGCTAGCATGTCCATCTTAAAGGCATGTGGTGGCAAAAAATACAGGCTCCCAGGGCTCCCTTCCCTCAGGTTCTGCCTACCAAAAGGACTGTCTGCCTCTTAATGTCTACAAATGAGCCAGAACCACTCTCAGGGAGACTGTAATATCTGTAATGCAAGATAGATCTTCACTCCAGAGCCTTTGTTTCCACAGAGACCTGCTTACTGTATGGACACAGCTTTACCTCTGGGTTTCGCGCTGCATTTAATGGTCAATCCTTTTACTTGGGGATGTTCTATAACAAGCCTTTAATTTCAGCTAGCAGGAAGAAGAGGCAAGTAGATCTCTGACTTTCAAAACCAGCCTGTTTGGTCTACATAGTAAGTTTTCAGACCAACCAGGACAAAAGAGAAAGAAGAGAAGAGAGGAGGGGAGGGGAGATGAAGGGAGGGGTTGTGAGGGGAGAAGAAAAGAGAACAGAATTGAGCATAGCAATGTTGCTTATCTAGAAGAGTGTCAACCATATTGGGACTCTCTTCGTTAGGTTTTCCATTGCTGAGAAGACACCATGACCAAGGCAACTCCCATAAGGACAACATTAAATTGGGACTGGCTTATAGGTTCAGAGGATCAGTCGACTATCATCAAGGTAGGAACATGGCAGCATCTAGGCAGGTGTGGGGCTGGAGGAGCTGAGACTTCTACATCTTCATATGAAGGCAAACAGGAGAAGACTGGCTTCTAGGCAGCTAGAATGAGGGTCTTAAAGCCTATGCCCACAGCAACACACTTCCTCCAACAAGGCCACACCTCCTAACAGTGCCACTCCCTGGGCCAAGCATATCCATACGACTACAGGGACCTAGGGTTGGATCCTAGCACTGTGTGTACCAGGCATGGTTGTACACACTCATAGTCACATACGTTCACAACCAGAAGTAGGAGGATCAGAAGGTCAAAGTCCTAGGGAATTGGAGGCAGGCCTAGGCTACGTGAGGCTGCGTTTCAGCGAGCAAGCATTGAACCAGGAGCTACATAGTCACAAAAATTCACTCTAGGCTGACTTTTGGTCTGATGCTCAGCAGGGTTCATTCATCCTGTTTTGTATGATTGTCCTAAAGTCACTGAAAAAGATCTTTCCATCTAACAGCGGCGTAATGGAATTCTTCAGACTCAATGTCACGGTCTTTCCCATCATGGCTTGACTGTTTCACAGTGTATTCTAAACTATTAGGGTCCACTGGGCTGAGACTTTTAGATAGAAATGTAAATTTTGAAAATGTTGACTGTCTTCTCTCCTTTGAATTTGATTTCTGGAACATACTAGGAAAACATGCCATAGTAGGAAGGAACTGGAATGTTCGATGCGAGGAGCAGTGGCTTTGACTGCACTTCAGGCCTCTGAGAGCCCGTGAGTCCTGTTTTCCCTTGGCACCCACGTGCTCAGTTTTCCCATGGCATCCAGTGAGAGACCCCATCCCCTCCAGTCCCACCTTTTGTTCAAGCAAGCCCAGCAGCTCACAGAATTTTCTTTTAATTGATATTGCACACACTTCTGCATAACTTGGAAGAAGAAGAGCTAAGTGGAGTAACTTATTAGGAAGGAAAATGTGCTTAATACTTCTCGAGTGGGGTCCTAGAAATACTTTTGTATATGTTAAAAATACTGGTAAATATTAAAAACAGGGCTAAATGTATCCCCATGCTTCAGAAATAGTTCATTAACATGTGGATATGTAATTACATATACAGAATGCTTGCTTTGGTCCAAATTAATGAGAGTGTATTAAGCACCTACTTTCCACAGAGAAAATATACATGTTTCCTTTCACATGTATATTTTAGAACTTCAGGTGTCCATATATGGGCATCCCTTGCTTCCCTTGGAAATAGCCATTTCTCTCACTCATAGAAATGTATTGTTTTGTGACAAACAATGATTCCCCAGGCACACTGTGTTTTAATGTAGAGGATTTAATGTATAATTCTTTTCAAATTATAATCCCAGTGCTGTAGGAAAATGTGAACCACTGGGGTGATGATGCAGGGAAAACATAATAAAATTTGAAAAAAAAATTAGCTCTGTCTTCAGAGAGAGAAAAAAACACCACAAAGGGTGTGTATATATATATATATATATATATATATATATATATATATGTGTGTGTGTGTGTGTGTGTGTGTGTGTGTG
>NC_034599.1:110483915-110506284 GCF_900095145.1 Mus pahari | reverse complement strand
TGTGTGTGTGTGTGTGTGTGTGTGTGTGTGTGTGTGTGTGTTATACATGCATATGATAAAGGACAGTGAAGAAATAAATGATAATACTTTTACAGTAATATTTCTGGTTTTGGAAGAACTTTCCCAGGTCTCATGTTAAAATTTCATCATCAAGTGATGTCATTTCTTCCTGGAGCTAATATTTTTTCTTGTACTGTATCTCCTATAATATTGAAAGTCTATCAACAGGATACAAGGTCATAGACTAACTTATTGGAATGGCATTATTTCTATTCTCTTTAAGACAGGGTTTCCTCTGCTTGGTTGTCCCAAGATTGCCTAGAGGAACTGGTTCTGCCTTCCCTTCCTGTTGCTCATGTCTTCCTGCTGAGGTCTGCACACTGCGCTCTGCGCACTGGTTGCTGTAGATGTCTCTTCTGGGTTTTGTGCCCAGGCTTTCTTAGTGAGGTGCCTTCTCTTGGGGGCTCTAACTGACCTCAGCAGCGCCCAGAGAGGGTGAGACACACTGCTCTTACCATAGCCTTGACATGGGCACAGAAACCCAGCAAAGCCAGCTTAAGAGCAGCTGTGCCACTGCCAGGTCTTACAGTTAGAATAGTTCAAAATGAGCTCGAAGATGGTTGAAGGTAAAAATACTAATAATAAACTAAAACAAAGAAGGAACACAGAAAAGGAATAAGCAAGGGAAAAGTAAATTTAAAGGAAGAGATGACACTCCACAATGGGAAGAGATAGAATCAAGAAACTGAAAAAAAGATCCAGTTAAGAAAAAAAATTAACTAATATTAACAAGGACTGAGATGAGGAATTAAACTAAAATATTTTAAAATTAAGAACAATAGTCTTGTTATAAAAGTAAGAAAAACAAAAACCAAACAAAGAGAAGAAAGGAAGGGGAAAGGGGGGGTGGGGAGGAGGAGAAAGAAACAGGAGGAGGAGGGAGGAGCAAGAGGGGGAGGACGGGAAGAGGAAGTGAGAGAAGGGAGAGGTAAGGAGAGGAGAAGAAAGGAACAGGAAGAGGAAAGAAGGTGGGTCAAGGGGAAGAAGGGAAGGAGGAGGAAGTGAGGCTAAGGGAAGGAAAGGGAAGAGAAAAAGGAGGAGGGGAAGGAGGATGGGGAGGAGGGGGAATGGGAGAAAGGGAATGGGAGGGAAGAGAAGGGAGGGGCAAGAGGAGGAGGAGAGAGGAACAGGAGGAGGAGGGAGGAGCAAGGGAAGAGGAGGGGAAGGGGAGGAGGAAAAAGGGAGGGGAAGGGAAGTGACAAGCCACGTTTCTGTGTCCTTTATGGCTCTAATCTTGGACTCTGAGGAGGTAGTAGTTGGGGTGGTAACTCCCCTCTTTTCCCACTAAAGTGAGGGCTGTTGAAGTGTGCAGACTGGCTGACATGCCAGCCAAGGCTGGATCTTTGATGTTGGGGCAGCTTTACCTTCTAGATCTCCCTGATTTGGTGCCATTCCCAAAGGGCTCTTCAGCCCGTGAGCTACAAAGGTTACTGTTCACCCAGGGAGACTCAGTGTCTGTATTCAGGGACAACAGATGTCCCATGTGAGGGGCACCTCCCAAGTGTACTGGCGAGCGGAGAAAGCAAGCCAAGCGCCAAGCTAAGGCCTAGAGGGATGCTGGAGAGAATCAGACACTGGGAAGCTCATTTCTCTTTCCATCTCTCACCCTGCAGGAAGCAGGAGGCGGCAGGATTCAAGAGCTAAGCCAGAACCCCACTCAGAGCTCTGGGTCCCACCAAGCGGTGAACAGAAAAGAGGTGGCTAGATGCCAGGCCAACCATGACCGGTGAATGAGGGTTCAGAGGTCTGTTTCCAGGATACCCCACAGCCCTTACTCTGCCGTAGATGACATGGCCTCTTTCTGTTTAGTCAATGGTTTGGGCAGTATTAATTTAGTTTATTCTTATGTTCACTCCGCTTTACTGTTCTATTTGTGGCCATTTTTTCCCTGTGAACACAAACATTCTTCTATAACTTATTATATGTAATTACTTCTAGGATACGAAAGAAAAGTAATGCTTTGGTGGAATATTTTGGCTAGGAAGGCTGTACAGTTTTTCTCCCCAAGCAAGCCAAGGAGATGATGAGAAAAACAAATGTTTTTAATTTTTTTTAAAAATCCATTTAAAATCAGCTAGAAATGCAGTTGTAGGACAGTTTGAAAAACAGACTTTAGGCTAAGGGCGCACCTAGGTCATGCTCTGTTTTAGTGTATGTGAGGCCAGAGGTTCAATGCCCAGTACAGTCAGAAAAACAAGACAAAGCTCACCATACCAGACTTACAAGGAATGAGCTCCTGTCACGGGATTAGACCACGGATGGTAGGCGATCCAAGGGTATTCAGAAAGCTCATGACTCTTGTGGGTTTTCCCTCAGCCAAAGCATATTTGAGAAACAGTATAGCTAAACAGTGCCCTGTGGAGCCTGAGGTGGCTCTGAGTCTCCGGTGCTACTGTGGAAGTCTGAGGAGTAGAGTTTAGATCTCAGGAGCCCACTTAAAATTGTCAAGTGGCTGTGCAGGCCTGACTGTAATTTCCGCCTCTAAAGGGGCTCTCTATAGAGATGGGAGATTCTCCCTGAGGAAACCAGTCATTTCTATGAGCTCTAAGTTAGGTAGAGAGGCCCTGCTTCAAAAAGTAAAGGTGTAAGAACAATTGAGAATTGAACCTACATGCTTGCACAGGTGCATGCATCCACCCATATGTTGCACCCCAACATACATAAATATGCATGTATACACATAAAACCAACCATACCCCCCCCCTACACACATGAATATGGCACAGTGGTGGTAAAGGTGTCATGAGGAGGTAGCTCCACTGGGAGGAGCATTTGCTGTGTAAATGTTAAGACCTGACTTTGAATTGTCTGAATTTTTCTCATTTTTTTTCCTCTAGTATATTTTGTGCTAGGTATTCCAGCCACTGTAAGTCCAGGGCCAGCTGTTGGTGAAGAAGAAAAGTCGGATATCTTCTAAGTTTAGTGAGAGACCTATCTCAAGGGAATAAGGCCGAGAGAGCTAGAGCAGGACTCCTGTGTCTTCCCCTGGACTCTGCATGGGTTTAACACCCACATGCATGTGCGTGTTTGTGTGTGTGTGTGTGTGTGTGTGTGTGTGTGTGTGAGTGTGCATACATCACATATGCATGCATTCTCACACATTAAAATTTTTGAATGCAGTGTCATATCCCTGTTCTGTGATGAAGAATCTAACTCTATGTGAGCATTGGCCACAAACTGGAGGTAGACCAGTAATCAGGGACCATTCTCCTCTTTTGTTCTGTCATATGGCTAAAATGAAAGGTTTTGTCCCTTTGCAAGGCCTTCTTTTGAATGCGGATTAAGAGAGACTGAGAGAGTATTTTACTGTCAGTGCTCAGTTGCTCTATCTCTGTCCTGGTTAGGTTTTGTCAGCTCAACACAAGCTGGAGTTACCTAAGAAGCAGAACCTTGGCTGAGGAAGTACTGTGGAGGTATTTTCTTAGTTAATGATTGATGTGGGAGGGAGCAGCACATTATGGTTTGACCCTCCCTGGGCAGGTGCTTCTGGGAGATGTAGGAAAGGTGGCTGGCTGGGAACCTGGGAGCAAGCTTGCTAGCAGTTTCTCCATGGCTTCTGCCTCAGTTCCTACCTCCAGGTTCCTACCTTGGTTTCCCCAACAGATTATGGCCTGGAATATCAAGCACACAAACCCTTTCCTGCCCAAGTCACTTTCGGTCACAGTTTCATCACAGCAATAGAAAGCTGACTAAGATCATCTCTACCCGGAAACCTCACACAGGAATCTTAAAAGTTTCTAGGTGATAGCGAAGTGACTCAGTAGGTAAACGCTTGGTCAACAAGCCTGGTGACCTAAGTGTGATTCTTGAAACTCACCTGGCCCATAGTGCACACCGCCTCCTCCAACGGAATGCACTAAATAAATGAGTCAAATTTAAATTAGATACATTTACATGGGAAGGATCTCTCTCTCTCTCTCTCTCTCTCTCTCTCTCTCTCTCTCTCTCTCTCTCTGTGTGTGTGTGTGTGTGTGTGTGTGTGTGTGTAAGCCAGAGAGGATGTTGGATCATCTGGAGTTAGAGTTACAGGCAGTAACTCCCTCCCTTCCTCCCGCTCTCCCTCCCACTCTTCTTCACAGGACCTCACTACATAGTTCAGGCTGGCCTATAATCCACAGTCCCCCTGTCTCAGGCTCCTACTGGGTTTGTAGACATTCTGCCTTCTATTTAGTGGCTTTAAGTAGACATATGTCTATTTATTACTAGCCTTCAAATAAATTCTTCTGACACCTGCATGATATTCTCCTGCCATATTGTAAGCTATTGTTTATGCATGGGATGGGAGTCCTTTCATTCATTGGTCAGATGTGAATTTATTTTCCATTTCCCCCCCCCTAGTCTTGTTTATGCCACATGTGGTTACCACTGCTTAGAATTCCAGTTTTTACATGACATCCTTACTCATTTCCTGACATAGCGACTTTCTCAATAGGTGGGAGACATAAACGTATAGGGTCTACGTTTCATAGGCCAAAAGGTCCCTACAACACGTATTCATTGTCTATTTTTACATCAAAATAAGTCCTAACCTGTGTAAACTTAACGTTTCCAATTTATGAAACTTTAATCAATAAAAACTGAGCAAATCGCTGTGCCCACACTAGCGGAAGTGTTTTCTCTACTTTGAATTTACTCTCATTTTACTGTGGTGAACTCAATACTACGCCATTTTGAGACAGCCTTTCCAGTGATTGTAGAAAAGATGAGGAGAGTAACAGTGGCTACTTTAAGATCAGGAAGGCAAACTGCTAAAGCGCACCACCTCCTTCCTGCCCCCACCTCGGCAAAATTCAAGCAGAGAACTATCTGGTAGGAGTACTGGAAGGTGCACATTCTACACAGACATTTGTACTTCTGACAGCTCACAGACCAAACCCGGTCCTAAATCCCTGAGAAGCAAATCTCCATCTCACAAAGGAGGCCGGCGAGTGAGCTAGATCCAGCCAGTAGACACTAAGTGGCTGGTACATGCTAGCTTGTGTGATGAACGATGTAAGGACAAGAGATTAAAACAACAAAAGCCCGAAGGACAAAATGAATGCCTTCATACCATCAGGTTTTTGCTGGCTTCACTGTAAAGCAAAGAGTTGCAGGTTTGAAGCATTGTACAAAACAAAGCCTGTTAAATGGGCAGCAGCGGCTACGGACTGTAGCTCAAGCACTGCTGGCTGATTGTAATGGAGACAGGTCAGTCACTTGGGGGAGGGACTGTTAACATTGCTGCTGGGTTGGCTTCATAAAGAATTCTCTCTTACCGTAAATGTATTACTTTTAATTAAGTGCTTTTAATTAATTGTTCTAAACAAAAACAACTGCATGCATTTTCACAAATTCAAACAACACAGAAGTCTGTAAACTGTTTCTTTCTCCATTCTCTCCCTAGAAGTAACCACTTCCTGTGCAGTTCAAATTCATTTATACGCAGCTATTTACATGCAAATCTGATGTTCCACTTAGTGGATTTTAGTTTTGTAATCTGAAAATTGAACCTACGATATGTATCATCCTGCAACCAGCTTTTGGAGAAATCTGCCTATGTCTAAAGGGTCTTTCACATAAATCGGGACCTAAGTAGATTATTTTAATTTAGATTACAGTTTCATAAATGTAATACATAAATGCTCTTGGGAACACATGCCATTATGTTGTGCATGCACAGTCCTTCTTCCAAGACTTCCAACGTTGGAACAAGTGCTGGAGCGATGGCCCTGCTGTGAGGAGCACTAGCTGATCCCCCAGAGGATCTAAGTTCTGTCCCAGCATCCACACCAAGATGCTCACAACTGCCTGCTACTCCAGTTTTGAGAGATCTGACACCCCAAGCTCACCATGGCAGGCACTGCACTCCTGTGTACATATACACTCACTGACAAACATAAGTAAAAATATGAAAGAAGTCTATAGAATACTGGAATATTGCTAGGTGCTTTGTCTATCTTCTTCACTGTTGGTGAAACACATACACATGTGCATATACATGCACAAGCACACACATATGCACACACGTGTGCATACTTACACATGCATGGCATACACGGACACAAACATACACACATATACATGCATATGTGCATACAAGCGCACACACACACACACACACACACACACGTGGCTAAGGATCTGCCACAGGGACTCCTGCATGCCACACAAGCACCTTACTGAGTGAGCAGCATTCTCGGTCCAAATGCAGAGTCTCTGAAATGATGATTTCCTGTAAATAGTCGGACTACACTGTGGCTAGGAAACCTGGCAGGAGGGAGAGAGAGAGAGAGAGGGTGTGTGTGTGGGGGGGGAGGGCAGGAGAGGTGACCCATGGGTGTGAGAGTCTGTTTCTTTCTGACAGGGGCAGGTCTGAGAAGTGTGCAGCACATATACCATCAGGATGCTCTGAACCTGCTTGAGCAGTCTTGAGCTCATTTCCTCTTCCCGCATCATAAAACAAAGATGTGTTCTCCCCAACTTTATCTCTCCCCTTCCAAACTTGTGCATTTGAACTCCAGAGCAGACTATTCCCCAGCAGCATCTGTGTCTAATTCACCCCATATGCAAGAGGAGAGGCCAGCTTCAAGGAGGGCAGACCTATGTCTGCTTATAAGTTCAGAAACATGAGGGTGTGCCATGAGATTTTGGTCGTTCTCCAGAGTTGGAATCTGTTTCCTGAAAGGAGACCCATAAAGAACGGACCACACTTGGCTAGGTGGCAAGAACTTGGGTGGTGCTGATGGTCAAGGGGTCAGCGACTGAATCCAAAGAAGAGAGTTTCCTGGGCTCTTTAGACTCCGCAGTTCCTTTGTGTGCCTGGTATGTGTGTGTGCCTGTGCATGCTCTTCTTTTGTTCTTCCTGGAAACCTTGAATAAATCAGTTGAATATTCATTAATTTAAAAAATTTATCCAGCTGAGTTCTTCATGGCTCAAAGAACATTTGCTCCTGACCTCATAAAATACCCACTCTTCATCTCTGTGGGAAACTGAAGAACAGGAAGGAGTGGAGGAAGAAAGGAAGGAAGAGAAGGTCTGAGAAAGAAGAGGCCAGGAAGGAAGTGGGTGCCTTCTTTGCTTCTGGTCCCCCAAGGAGGGCACTGGGAATGGAGATATTCTGCAGAGTGACTTTGTACCATCACCCTGAAGCAACTTCTGACTTGAGAAGGAACTGTGAGGAGTTGAGAAAAGGCTGAGGTGGTAAAGCGATTGTTGCACAAGCATGAAGACCTGTGTTTGATCCCCCAGAACCCATGCAGCACAGTCAAGTGTGCCTTTTCCCCAGTGCTGGGAAATTCCCCAGAGCTCCAGGATCAGTAAGAGAACCTATGTCAAAAAAGACAGTGGGGATTAGTAGAGGAAGACACCCAATTACGACCCCGGCCTTCACACACCACACACACACACACACACACACACACACACACACACACTTGCACACACACTCACGCACACTCACATACATGCACATATGCATGTACACACAGGGAAACTGCTAAGCCTAACATTCTTGGTACCTTCTTGGGTCCTCTTCATATGACAAGGAGCCTTGCAGATTCCGAATGAAATGCTGATGAAAACTCTGAGTCCCATGACAACACATTGGGTGCTTCACCTGTCTTCTAACCACACTGGGATATGGAGGGACCTACTGAGATGGCAAACTTTCTCCTACCTCTTGGCTCTATTCTTCCTGCCTATAGAAGTGCTCTCAGATCCATCATAACCCTAGAATGTGTGAGTGTGTGTGTATGTACGTATGTGTGTGTGCACATGTACTCCTTCTGTGTATGTGTGTGGTGAATGTGCTGTGTGTATATGTGTATTGCGTGTGTATGTGTGCATGTGCATTTTTTCTGTGTATGTGTGTGTGGTGACTGTGCTCTGTGCACATATGTGTGCATATATGTGAATCCGAGATACAGAGGAATGAGTTTCTCTATCATTGTTCACCTTCAGTATCTTCTGGTGAAACTTCAGCTAGGCTGGTGACCAGCAACCCCCAGAGATCCCTGTCTCTCACTCGGCTCAACAGCACTGGAGTTACAGGCACAGGTGCAATCATGTCAACTTTTTGAGTGCATGGTGGGAGTTTGAATCCAGATTCACTTGCTTGAATGGCAAGTGCCGTTGTCCCCCACTTAACCACCTCCCAGTCTCAAGTCTGGCATTTCTGTAACAGGATGTTGCTGTGTGAACACTGAGGGCTAAGCAAACACCGGTCACTTTTGGGTCACCCCTGGTGTGAGCAGCACTGAGACGGGGGGAGGGGGACTCCTCACCCCTCTAACTTCTGTTCCTACCCACCTGGCCCCTGATGCCATCTACAGTGGCTGAACACAGCTGCACAGATGATCCACAGATCATGCTGTTCCTCAGACATGTTTTCCAGTCCAGAACAAAACATATCCCTCAGTAGGCAACCAGGGGTGAGAGCAGATGATGGGAACTCCAAACTAATCACCATAGCAACCAATGGTTGTAGGTGCGCAGACATTTAACATATTCATAGACTTACCAGTAAGAAGTTTTCCTTTCCTGTGCCTGAATGGAAGATGGCAAAGAAATAAGAAAGACAATGGTGTTAGTTAGTGAGGGTTCTGTAGAGGAATAGAATCCAAGGAATAGATATTTATAAAGGAGATTTATTAGACTGTCTTACAGCACAGTCTGAGTAGCTCAAGAGTGGGTGTCTTCACATTGGACAGGCTGAGATCCCAGGAGCAGCTCAGTCCATGAGTCTCCGTGGCCCTAACAAGGTGCTGGGGGAATTCCTGGAGAGCCATTGGTCTTCATCCTCTAGGAAGTCCAGGGAAGACGGTCCTTATAGCAGCCAAGGAATGCAGCCATCAGCCAGCCAGCAACCGTGTACTCAGCTCACCAGGGAGACAAGAAGGCAAAAGCAAAAGGGTTTTTATTCCTCAGGTGCCACAGGAAGCCACTGCCTGCACTGAGGTAACCTGATCAAGGAAATGCCTTACAGGTATGCCCAGAAACTGTCTCTTAGTCAATTTCTGATTCCGTCAAGTTGACATCCAGGAGTGTCAATCATAGTGGGAAAAAAAAGACAGGCAGAAAGAAAAGGTTCAAAAAAGGATATCGTTGCTCTTAGCATCCACAGATGGCTCATTCCAGAATGCCACAGATACCAAAATTTGAGGGTGCTCAGAGTCCCTCATATAAAACCACATAGCATTTGCATACAACCTATAAAGCTCCTCCCGTTCACTTAAAATCATGTCTAATGTGTTTGTGTCACCTACTGCCTCAAAGGTGCTGTGCAAGATGTTAGATGCTGCTGTGATATTTAGAGGATATTGATAAACAATCAGTTTTATAAATTTTAAGGCAGATCTCCCCCCCCCCTAATATTTCAATCTGCGGTCGGATGAAGACAGAGACATGGGAATTGTAGAGACAGAGGACTGACGAATTTTCCCTTTCGGCTGTCACTTTGAGAAACATCATAAAACAGCAGCTCCCTCTTTGGAGCTGACTCTCTTTTCTAATTGTTCTAGAACCTCTGCAGCCGTGGCTCTCAGCTAGTCTGAAATGCGATTATGCCGTTCTATTTTAAGAGGAGCAAGCAACGGTCTCTTTAGTGTCTTAACTCAGACAAATAGTTCTTGGACCAGATTTGGATTCTTGCAGCTGAAGCATAAAGTGAGATCTCCACCTTTCTCTGCATCTTCTCGGAACTGACGAGCCCGCCCAGCTGCGGGCTTAGTGTCATCTTCAGATTCAGAGCTGGTCTGCTATGACGGAT
This sequence comes from Mus pahari, assembly GCF_900095145.1. Classification (NCBI taxonomy): domain Eukaryota; kingdom Metazoa; phylum Chordata; class Mammalia; order Rodentia; family Muridae; genus Mus; species Mus pahari. The sequence continues at coordinate 110,496,478 of NC_034599.1, read as the reverse complement.
GAAGCTCTGCCTCTCCATGGAGCGAGAGGGAGCATTAACTCCCCACCCCCACCCCTTTCCAAGTGTCCTGCCACAGAACAAGGGCCCTGAGCCTACCCAGGGAGGGACAGGAGAGTCAGGTGAGCTGTGATACCTGTATCCTGTGTGTCCTTCAGTCATGGGGTGAGTGAGATTTCATCCAAGGAGACTATAACCCAAGACACTTTCTTAGTTCATCTGCTTCAGATTGGCCCTTTCCCCCCACATGTCCTGTGATGCTCTACAAAGTCTCTGGGCTTCCTTTGCCACATTCATCTGGCTTTAATCATAACAGGGCCTTTCTCTGGTGAAAGTTCTTCACATCTAAAGATTTTATAGAATTCAGCTGCTTGTCAGACATCCTGAAGTTTACTCTTCTCTGTTTCCAAAGATCTTGATCTAGTCTCTTGAAGGCCTTACAACACCGTCATCAAGCAGTGTCTGAGGCAGAGTTCTTCCTGGAGGCAAAGGGCTGTGGATGGAGATGCATTGGGAAAAGCATCCTTATTCAGAGGAGGCAGTTACAGTTGTATGCAGCTGACAAGTGCAATTCCAAGACAGGAAGTAATCAGAATTGTGGCGTGATCCTGCCTTGAAAGCCCGAACAACTGTTTCGTTTCATTGTTAAGCACCACATTTTCACAGTAAACTCCATCTTCAGCCTGACCCGTGAATTGACTATGTGCACATGACATCCACCTTAGACCACTTTCAGTGATCATTGTGCCTGTACTTTTGTCTCAGTAGATGAGACTGTGTTGACCCTGATTCATCTCCTCACTATCTCGTTCTTTGTGCTGAGTAGACAATGCTATCCAGCACCATGGTACAGCCCCAGGATTTCCTACCTCCACAAGCACTGGGCACCAACTCATTACCAAAAAAAAAGTGACAAATAAATTTTACAAAGCATGTGATTATTAAGCAGCGCAAAATAATAAAATATTGTGATGGTCTTAAAAATATAAATACTGGGCTGGAGAGATGGCTCAGTATTTAAGAACACTGACTATTCTTCCAGAGGTCCTGAGTTCAATTTCCAGCAACCACATGGTGGCTCACAACCATCTGTAATGGGATCTGATGCCCTCTTCTAGTGTGTCTGAACACTGTGACAGTGTACGCATATACATAAAATAAAAAAAAAATTAAAAATATGTCACTATTATGTATTAGTAAGACATGGATATCTTTTCTAGGCGAGTGGAAGAAGTGGCCATCCAATAGAGAAAAATCCTTGTCTAATCTTCTACTGTTGAGGACAAGTACAACTGGTGACTTCTGACCAATAGAGTGTGGCAAAGGTGACAGGATATCAATTCAGTTCCTTAATTGGTTTCTGTTGTATAGAGGAGATAATGCAGGTGCTCCATTATGTTCTACAAGAATCTTCCAAGTTAGGAGCAGTGACCCTCACCTGCGCTCCCAGCACTCAAGAGGTTAAGAACAGAAGGACCACAAAGACTGACGGTGAAAGTACTAAGATCTTAGTGGACTAAGGCAAAAACAGCTCCTGCTTGTCTTGAAGGATGACACAGTCCTCCTGTAAGCAGCTCACAGAATGGGTCAAGTAGAGGAAGGCCTATAGAGCTTAAGTCAAGCTTTCCTCTAACTGTCAATAAGATGTTTGGGCTTCTAGCCATACAGCTGTAAGGAAACAAACTCTTCTAACACTCGAATGAGCTTCGAAGTGGATTTCCCCCTAGTTAAGCCTTCAGTGAGCCCATGGTGGCTCTGGCCAGCGTCTCAATTATAGCCTGTCAGATTCCAAGCAGGTAAACCAGCTGAAATATACCTGGATTCATGTCTTGTGAGAACCAAGAGTTGATGAATGATATTTTTAAGTCATTGAAGAGGTAGCCGTTCATTATGTACTATTAGAAAGCTAATAGAGGCAATTTACAATTATTCATGGAAAATGCACTTGCTGAACTGACATAAGAAAGGTATAAGGACATTAACTTACCTGAAGTTCTTTTAGAGAAAGTGTCACCCCCATTTAGAAATAAAAAGGAAATAATGGGACTTGATCTTTCTCTCTTGTATCCCTCAATATCCTTCCTTCCTTTGTTCTGTACATTTAGAGTTTTGAAAATTATGTGGCATAGTCTCCTCTCTCCAGAAGTTGCCACTATTTATATAATGAGTGAGGCCAGGGGTGGGAGGTAAATGAGTTTTCTAAGTTTCATACAGTTCCTGAATCCTGTAAGTTTAATATATTTTCTGGACCTTGTATGTTTCCTTTATATCCTCAGTCTTATGAGTCTTTCATCTTCCTCTAGGAGAAGTAATAAACTGCTATACAATGGTCCAGAGCTCTGTGTAATCCTAAACAAGATAGTATTGCTTTCAATATACAGAGAAAAATGCAAGCATACAGCTCTCCATATGGTCATTGAGAGTACAATTTTTTTTGATCACATGGTTTATTAAAGTCAGCACCTCTTTCTTGTTGTGTGTCCCATAGGGAATGAATTCCATGAGTCTACTTATAGATTTCCCCCAAAGGGTCATGGTGAGCATGACAGATTTTAGGAACCACCTTCCCTTTGGTTATATATCTTCTATATGTGCAGCTCCTAGTGAAATGTCCTGGTATGGTTTCTTTAATTTTATCATGCATAATCACCAATGCTATATATGGTGATGAATAGGAACATGATTTTAAATTAATGTAAATAAAATGAGAATTTAAGTTCTTACACCACATTATTAGCTGCATATCAAGTGGTAAGTAGCCGCTTTCTGCCAATGGTTGTCATGTTCAGTAGTGACATATGGATTGCTCCCAACATTCCAGAACATAGCATCTGCCAATGAGGTGGAGAGTTAGCTGACCTCTAGACTTTGTTAACATCAACCCTTGTCTTCATCATTCTAGTCTGGGCTTCTCATCGCTGGATTGCCTCTCCATTTTGAGTTTCTCCAGCATTTATTTAATAACCAATTAACCACATTAAGAGTTTCTCCATCCTGTATAGCTGAGTGACCTCACTTCCAATCAGTCTTTTTTGAGATATCTATATAGAAAGGGATATGAATAATTCACAATCCTACCGTTAGCACCCATTGTCACATCACAAATTCCCCTGGATTTAGCAAAGTAAAACAATAAACCTTTATTGTTTATTTCATGATTTCTGAGCCAAAGCTCCAAAAAAGAAGGTCGTTCTGGCTGCTGAACATTCATGAAATTGCAAGGAAGGTGTCTTCAGGAGCTCCTGTCTCAACTGAAGAAGGATCTGTTCCCAGACTCACTAATGCACTTGTCTGTTTTCTGGAACTTCTTCAAGAGCCTAAATGTCACAAGGCATTGTGATGACTGTCCCCTGTGCAAGTGATAGCCGCGTTGAAAGCGTTGGAGTTCAGAGACAGGGAAGAGATGACATGAAGAGAAAGAGAGATGATGAAGAGCCTAAGAGGGGAGATGGCTTTCAGAACTAAGCAGCAGCGGTATGCCATGCACACAAAACAATCCTGTGCATGGAAGAGGGCCTTCCTGGGGCAAGCGACCAGCATTAAGAAGTAAGTCATCAGGGGTCACCTGAAGCTGCCTAGGGCCTGTGCTCCAGGAGATAGAGTAGATTTTATACATGAGAGGTCTTTTATCCTTCTGAAAGGATAGAGGCCACAAAGCAATAGGTAAAAGATTTTAAAATCCAGAGAAATTGAGGGGAAAAACAATGCCACTTGACACCATGCCACCTTTGGACTGTGTCTGTCAGCATGTGATGCTATATCAACGATGTCATACAAACATGGAAATTATAATTATGATATAGAACTTTTTCTCAAAAGTATTCTGAGATGGGCATGATGGCACATACCTTTAATGCCAGGAAACAGAGGTTCTCTGTAAGTTCAAGGCCGTCCTGCTGTACAAAGTTCCAGGATAGCCAGGGCTGTTATACAGAGAAACCCTGTTTTGAAAAAACAAACACATAAATGAATAATAATATAAATATACTATATTATTAAGTGATGCTATTGTTTCATTATTTATTAATCATTATGTGGTTATTCAATATAAATATATTATTATAATTAATATAATATTATTACTTGAAACATTAGCCCACTTATCAAGATTTGAAACAAATGTGTTAATATTTAGAAAAACATCCCACATTTGGAGCAGGGTTTGCCACAAGCCTTTGTGTACTCTGGTGTGAGTTTCACCACTGGCTTGGTAGCTCCACAGCGTGTGCTCAGTCAGCTCCAGGTAGCTCCTGGAAGCAGAGGGTATAGAATGCATAATTCTTTGCCTGTGTGCTGACAGAGGGTAAGACTGGGACCTGGGTAGGTGCGTGAGAATGAGAGCCAATATCAATGTCTCCCACCCCATCCTGTGCACTAAGGACCACTGGCACTCATGTGTTCAGTTGTAGCCTCTACTGTCAGTCACTTTCTGAATGAAAGCCACCTTTTCCTGGGAAGCTATGTTTAACTGAGCACAGTCTAACTTAGAAATTGTCCAATGTGTGAGTGCTAAGGAGATGTCTTGGTTTAGAGAATTGACTTGCCAGGCAAACACATGGACCTATAATTCAATCCCCTGGACTCATGTAGAAACCCAGGCTGGTATAATCCCAGGGATGAGGCAGTGGAGATGGGTAGATCGCTGGAAATTGATGACTAGCCGGCCTTTCCTAACTGGGGAGTCCCAGAGTCTAGGGGCAGACCCTGCACCAAACAATAAGCTGAAGTGAATGAGGAGGAATATTATGGGAGGAACTCTGATCATGCATGGGCATACATACTATGTGTGCTGTAGTTACACATAGACACATAGAGACACACAGGTATATGAACATAGATACACACACACACACACACACACACACACACACACACACACACACCACATGAGGCTGGGGAGCTACTTTAGCTCCTTTTGTCTATTGTTTCTTTGTTTTGAAGTTTCAGGTGTTCATGATCATGACCCTAAAAGCACATTACATTATAACAAGAGGTAATTTTAACTGTTCTGGGTGGTTCTATGTCAAATTGGCAAATAGTAGAGTCATTTGGGAAGTGGGAAGGCCAATAGAGAAGATGCCCCCACCATACTGTGCTATAGGCAAGCTTGCAGTACATTTTCTTTATTGATGATAGATGTGGGAACGCCCAACTCACAGTGAATGGAGCCATACCTGTGCTGCTGGTCCTGGGTGTTATAGGAAAGCAGGCTGAGGAAGCTACAGCCCTCCATGGCTCCAGGGCCTCCCTGGCCTCTGCATTAGTTCTTGTCTTCTGGTTCCTGAGCTGAGTAACTGCCCTGCCTTCTCTCAGTGATGGACTGGGACTGGGGCTGGGACTGGGACATGTAAGCTGCAATAGACCCTCTCCTCCCTAGGTTGCTTTTGGCTGTGGTGTTTTACCAAAACAATAGACAGCAAATCACAAAAAGCAGAAAGCCTACCATCTTGTCACTTGGACTGTGCCTGTCCTCACAGTTGTCCCAACTTGTTCTAAGTCATCATTTATCCCTTACTGTGCCTTACCTGTGAGTTAAACTTTATCAAGGTGTGTAAGAATGATAAAGTCATAGTGTTGCCGAGGCCATTGGAGGTCTTGGAACAAAGACTGCGTGGATAAAGGCAATCTACTGCATCTACTCTTAGAGAGAGAGAGAGAGAGAGAGAGAGAGAGAGAGAGAGAGAGAGAGAGAGAGAGAGAATTTCTAGGACATGTTTTTTGATTTCCTGAAAAGAGAGAAGCAAAGAGTGAGAAGGAATTACAATAGAAGGGATTGGAGCTAGAGAAGGCACAGGATATAAAATCCTTTTTTCCCTTAATGAACTTCAGTGAATAGTGTGTTTTTTTAACATATATAATTTAAATTGAAAGGCATTTTCATGTTTGAAAGTTCTAAGCTGTAAAAATAAACCCTGGAAGTAGATTGCCTGGGGTAAGACTTAATTAAACACTGTACAGTAAATTAGCATAATTTGATGAGGATCAGATTTAGTTCCTCGAAACTGAACCAGGCAGGCGTTTTAATTTGGTAATATCTTTTTAAATTCCACTGTCTCATCTTCAAAGCACAGTTTTAGAGAATAAAATCTAAACAAGGTATTTCCAAGAAAGCGGCAATTTATTACGGAGATCATGGACTGGCCCTGAGATTGGAGAATCGTCTTCAGACCGATGCTGCAAGCCTGGAAGAATCATGGTCGCTTGTAAGATAAAATATGTGGAAATATAGGCTTAGCCCCTGAGCCTGAGGCATATGGGGTATCCACTATAGTCATAGGGATACTTACAGGACTGTCACTTAGCTGGAGTATCAAGGAGACCTTGCTCCCTCCTTCCTTCTCCCTCCATTTCTCCTTTCCTCCTCCTCTTCCTCTTCTCCTCCTTCCATCCCTCCTCCTTCTCCCTTCTCATCTCTCCTTCCTTCCTTCCTTCCTTCCTTCCTTCCTTCCTTCCTTCCTTCCTTCCTTCCTTCCTTCCTTCCTTTCTTTCTTTCTTTCTTTCTTTCTTTCTTCCTTTCTTTTTTTCTTTTGGAATCACAAACGACTGTTGAGCTTACAGAAGGTACACAGTGTGAATGGTAGACGATGCCTTGTCTCAGGAATGACTTATACAAGTCAAAGTAACTGGATCCTCGCCTACAGTGAAACCTGGGTACAGATTTGTCTTTTGAATCCCAAAGATCAGATCCCTGAAAATCTCAGAGAGGAGAAAGTGTGAACCGAGAAGAGACCAGGATTTCCTTGGAAACATATTGTGTTTTTTGCAAATGAGTTATAATTACCCCTTAGCCCATTTCCACTCTGCAGTTCTTACTTGCCCAGATGACATCATAATGTTGGTGTGACTATCTGTATTTATAGATTCAAGAAGGATGCTGGACTGAGCTGGTCTGAGTGTCCATCTTCCCATTGTTGGGTCTTAGGAAGGCCTATGGTCTCTGCTGTCTCTAGTAAGAAGACGGTGGGAGAAGAGGGACCTGGGGTGTCTTTTATTCAGCACAAGTACGCTCCTATAGTTTGATAATAAGTCTAGCATGACTTGCTGGAAACATATGTGCTCTGGCATGTAGCTGCTCTGTGCCGTTGCCTGAAGTGAGCAAGTATTAAGGTGTCTCCTCCCTTGTCTAGCTTATTCCTGCATATCTAATTCCTTTGGGGTTTACTGGAATCTTGTAAGAGATGTTCACTCCATCTCCCTGCATTCCCCCCCAACCCCCTGCTTCACCAGTACTGTCCTCGGTCTCTTGCATCTACAGTAATGCAGATATTTGGGTTTCTCTGACAGAAGTTTTTGTCTGATGTTGATAACAGCAGCTTCTGTCTTTCTCCTTTCAGCAGCTGAAGTAATGCAGCTCAGTGTCTTTGGTTTCATGCCATCTTATGTTTCTTTGAGCGACAGGCAACAATGGCCCAGGAGAGCAGCCAAGCCGAGGTTCCATAGATAAGAGGAGCCAGCTGGAAGGAACTGCCCCAGGAAGGAGCTGCTCCTGGGTGTTGCAATGAAGACAGAAGAGAAAGGAAAATCAAAAGAGAATGCAGGCCCTGAGGATCATAACTGGACTTCTGGGGCCCAATGGTGAAAGGAAGTATGCATCCTGTGAATTGTCCTCTGACTCCCAGAGTGTGCCTTGGTACCTGCACACACACACACACACACACACACACACACACACACGCACGCATGCATGCATACAAACATGCACCTGGACGCATGCATGCATGCACATGCATTAACATGGCCATCCAAATTTTAAAAAGGCAAGAAAAGTTTAATTCTGCCATATGTTACAGTCAATGCACAGTACACACACACACACACACACACACACACACACACACACATATATATATATATATATATATATATATATATATATATATATATGTCATATACATATATATCACACACACACACACACACACACACACAAAACTTTGTTTTGTACCTGTGACATGGTAGCTTGCAACAATCATATCAGTAAACGCTAGTACGGAAATAGTCTAAGTTGGCCTCTGCTGAACCTCATCTGGCCTCTATTCTCTTTCTCTTTTCAGGCTCTGTTGCCCAAATTCCTATATTTGTTCTGCCTTTTTGGTTGCCCCTTCTTCCTCCAAAGCTCCTCTTTCTACTTCCCCTAGTAATTCCCAACTGATGTAATCATCAAATCTCTCACTCCAGAAGCCACCTTCTTGTGGAGTCACTGAAACAAACACAGGTATACAGAAGTCGAAGCGTATGTACTTGGATTTTGCACGAAGTCATCTTAAGGCTGGACAATATCTAGCTTTGTAAGCTGACTGCTTGCACTCTGGGGAAAAAGCAAGTCTATTTTCTCATTAAAGGACTCCCCGCTTTGTGTACTGCATTAGAGTTGCTTTATGCCATGGCCAAGGGCACAGTGGTTGGCCTTTGATGACCTCAAACTTCTTTCTCCCCACAATTTTCTGATGAATCAACTCTGAGAGTCTCCCGGCTGAAGGGCCAGGGACAGCCATGGCTTCCACGGAGCAGGAAGGATGAGGAAATGTCCTGACTTCTGCTCCTCTGCTGTTCAAAGTGTCACCTAGGACTCTGGGTCCCAAGTAACCGCAGATCAGGACTATGTGTTTTCCATAACCTGATCTATAAACTAGGAGCCTTCTGTCCATGAAGCTCCCATTTCCTCTATTCTGCGCTCTGTTCAGGTGTATGTAAAAGCATGTGGCAGCGGTGGTGGTGGGGTTCCTTACCATGCTGTTCACAGCCCCCTATAAACAAACTGACCCACAATGCATTTCCAGACCATGGTTCTCCTCAATGCTTCCTTTAGCTCCCAAGGCCCAGTATAGATGAGTCACTTACAGAAGTGCTTGCCAGGCCTTTAAAGTGAGAAAGTTCATGACATATAGATTAAGTTTGAAAGTCATATAGGCATGAAATCTTAATGGAATTTGGGCACAATGGAAGATAGGCCCAGAGCTCCAGTTCTATGGTTCCACCTCTGGGCCTTTTTGTTTCATATTTAGTAGCTCTGTGACTTTGGACATGGGCTGAGTTTTCTTTTAGCGTCAAAGTGGAGAAGCTGGTTTCTGGAGATGGTATATATTTAGAAATGTCTCCCAGATTGTGCTGTAAAGAATGAGAGGATTGGAAGAGGACAAGGAAGAACATGGGCATAGGTGGGACTTTAGCTGGAGCTCTATGGGATGAAGATATAACCCTACACCCCCATTAACTTCCGGCTGCTCCAGTAGGCCTGCTGGCAATTTCCACTGGATTTGGGTGGAAGGGAATCTGGATGGATTAAACATAGGAACAGTGGTAATGAGCTTGCCGCAAGATTTCACAGGTGATCACATTCCTAAAATTATTCCAGATGAAATAGGGGGTTGTGTTCCGGAGACCAGAGCATGCGAACACACCCATGGAGAGCTGAGGGGAAGGCTTGCAGACTTGCTCTCGGCTCCTTGGATGAAGATGAAGTTTGGATTTTCACTGAGAGGTGGACGCTGCAGTTTCTTAATGCTCTCAAGTCACCTCCCCGCTCTGAGGTTGGTGAATGACTCTGAACTGGTGATCTGGCACGATTTCTTCCTTGTTGCCGATGCCTGGGAATAATGCTGACTGCACGGTGGCTTAAGTATCTCTCTCCTAAGGATTTGAAACCTGTTCTTCTGAAGCCCACATCTGTTGTCTGTCTCCTCTTGCTTTGCTTGCTCTCAGGAATGAGTGAAAAAGTGAGCAGCGATATCAGAATCAGTCACAGATCTTAAATGGACTGAGAGATAAAGTGTAATTTCCATATCTCGATCCCGTTCCTGCGGTGGCACCTGCTCCATCCTCCAGCCTGACACCCTTCACTGTGACTCCTTTACTTTTCTATCATGCTGAGTTAAATTCTCCCATTATTTCCTCTCCCTGTGTTCCTTAGAATGGAAATAGACAAAAGTGCCTTCCAGCTGTCTAAAGTTTTGATCAAGCTAAGAAAAATCCTCTAATAAATGCTTCAGTTTGCAATTAATGTGTTCCATTCAAAGGAGCAGTTTAACCTTGAATGCTTGAGGCTGGGCATAATGGAAACTCTCCTGCCTGTGTCCCCGGTATCCATATATGGCTAGTTGCCTTGCAAGCGTATTGTCTGTGTGTTACTGCCAGTGTTAGCATGCTTGGCCACCCAACTCTAATCTATCAGTTAAGCAAACAAGATCAGGGAAAGGCAGGGACAGGAGCCTTATTCTCCATGGCCACATTAGAAAGAAGATGTAAAGAGAAGCTGAGGGGTTCAGTGATCCCACTCCCCAACCCTGAAGTCCACATTCAGGATTCTGTCATGAAGTTGATGTTTGAATAGAGGGTAGGGGTTATGTATAACTAATCAGTCTTGGTAGAGGTGTGTCCAGTCCATTACTGACTGACCTGTGCCTTGGCTCCAACTAAGCTATCACAATCGTGTGAGATGTGAATTACCTTCTTGGTAGCCAAGTCCCTCTTTTGGATAATATCAAAGCTTCAGATCATCTCTTTCCTTGTCATGTGATTGCTGGGGAAAGCCACTGTTTCTATAGCCTGAAAGTACAAGCATGTCTCTCTTGCCATGACTACAACATAAGCACAGACCATTCCATCATGGTTACATCGTGGACTCCCAGATGCCCCTTGTCTTTTAACCATGGCTTTCCAAGGCCAACTGCTCATGGAGTGCCAATTTTAACATAAGCCCAAGCAAAACGTAATAGAGCAAAGAAATCAGATAGGAGACAGAATGCTTAGTATCTTCCCAAGCAAATCTAAAAGGGTTGTTCAAATATTGTAGATATTGAAATGTTAGATATTGTTTCCCTTCTTTGGTGGCATGTTTGTAATATGCAACTATAGCAGAAACCAGACAAATGAGATTACATCCATTGAATAAGCCTCTGCCCAGAAAAGGAAACAATTAACAGAATAAGGCGCCATGTAAGGAATGGGCAAAATATTTGCAAACTGTACAACATCTGACATGGGGTCAGGGTCCTGGATTTGCATAGGGTTCAGACAACTGAATAGTAAGAGCACAAATAAGTCTTTAAAGGGGTGAAGGGCTAAGAATCCCAAAAAAGGCACAAAACGCCAATGGGTGACAGAAAACATGGCTGCTGTCACTTCTGGTCAGAAATGCAAGTGGGGAAACTGCTTACACTGAAAAGTGCCATTTTGAAACCATGGTAACCCAAGCTTGATCTCTAGAATCTACATAAAAATAGATGGAACCCACATCTGACACTAGTCAGGTGGCTAAGAACCTGAGGCTAGATAAGCCATGGGCCTAGAAGGAAAAAAAATACATTCTGCTAAAAGACAAACAAACACCCATCAATAAGATGACATCTAGTGATATTTTATGACACCCATACAGCAGTGTCTCACCCAGCCATCATCAGAGAAACTTTCTCTTGCAGTAGATGGGGTAAATGTAGAGATCCACAACTGGACAATGTGCTGAGCGTGAGAGACCTTGCTGGCAACACTGTTTAAAATGGGATTATCTCCATCCATCCCCTCCCTTCAGGGCTCACAGAACTCCGTGGAAGAGGAGCAGGAAAGATTTTAAGAACCCAGGGGATAGAACAGCAAGGAAACAAGGAGATGCACAGGAACTCACAGAGACTGTGGTAGCATCAGCATGCACAGGGCCTGCACAGGTTCAAGCCCGACAGGTTTCAGCACTGAAAGGAGAAAGCAGACATGAGCTCCCATCCCTAGCCAAGATGCTATCTCCAACTGACCGTGCTTAAGAACACTAGCTGTTCTTGCAGAGGACTCTGGCTCAGTTCCCAGCACCTACGTGGGGGCTCACAGCCATATGATACTCCAGTTCCAGGGCATCTAATGTCTTCTGGCTTCCACGGTCACTGCAGGCAAAGGGTGCAATATATGCATACAGGCAAGCAAGTGCATAGAACAAAATGAAAACTCTAAAAATAAATTTGCCTTATGGCTAGTCATTTTACTTCTGGTTATATTCTAAGGAACCAAGTAGTGAGGAGATTGCCTGAACCTTCACGTTTGTTGGATCCCAGTGTATAAGACTGTATATAAAGACGTAGCCTCAGGGTTTACTGATAGGGAAATGGATGAAGAAAATGTGGAGGATTCAGATGTGCCTCTTTGGTATAACATTTGCATGGTATGTACAGGGCACTGGACTGATCACCAACAATTCAAAGACAAACATAAAGAAAATGAAATGTAGTCTACACATTGCCCCTCTCTTTCTCCATCCCTCTACTTCTATATTAATCCATGAATCTCTGCATGCTCCACACTGAGGTCTTCAACTATAATTCAGTGTGTCACTGTTTATACTAGCCTTCCTCTTCTTGCTTATCTGCAACCTTCCAATTTGACAGCGAAAATTCTGTCTAACTACATGTATGTTCAATTTAGTGCTGTGTACAGTGGCCTCAGAATCAACACACCCATGAGAAATGACTTCACTAGCTATAGAGTCAGTCCTCGTGTGGTCCATCATTTCATGTGTGGTCCATCATCCCATGTGTGGTCCATCATTTCATGTGTGGTCCATCATCCCATGTGTGGTCCATCAT
>NC_034599.1:110466723-110483850 GCF_900095145.1 Mus pahari | reverse complement strand
CATGTGTGGTCCATCATCCCATGTGTGGTCCATCATCCTTCATTATGTATAGAATCAGTCCATGTGTGGTCCATCATTCTTCTCTAGGTATAGATTAGTCCATGTGTGGTCCATCATCCTTCACTAGGTAGAGCATCAGTCCATGTGTGGTCTATCATTCTTCACTAGGTAGAGCATCAGTCCATGTATGGTCTATTAGTCCATCATCCTTTCATCTTAACCTTTAGGTTCTTCACTAATCTCTGAAGTGATTCAAGTCTCAATCTTGTTTACCCTCATCCCACAAAGTGATTGCCACTGTACATACAGTTAGATACTCTTTGCATGGCCTGAATTTTGCTTCTCAAACCTTCAGTTTTCCCTTTACCCTCCTCAAATACCATAAATAACTCTGAGAATTTCATTATATAGCCAGGAAGTGGAATCCAGAACTGGTCTGAGGAACTGAGAGTCACAGTCTGACCCACAACAAGGAGGGAGCACTTGGCCCACACTGAGGAACTGAGTTGAGATGTTCTAGACTTGTAAGACTCTATGTAGTGATGTCTTTTAGTGAGTTGCCTAAGTCTGGTTTACCTGCCTATAGAGTTGAGTACCATTTCTTTGGCTGACACAAGTTTGAATTGAGTTAGACATACCTAGGCTACACTATTAAGTACACTTCTCTTTTTCCAACTTAATGTTTTTATTAATTATCTGGGAATTTCACGTCCTGCACCTTGATCACACTTTCTTCCCCATCCTTCAGGTCTGTTTCCTATCCTTGTGACCATCTTCCCCTGCCAAAAACAAACCCCATTGTCCTGTTTGTATTGCCCTATTGCCCATATACTTGCTGAAACATGGCCAAAGTCCCAGCAGCCAGCCCCTTAAAGAAAACTGAATCTCCGCATGCATCAGTTGTGGAAAGCTCCACTTCAGTATTTTAGTCACAAATTTTCAGAATTTTCTTCAGTGGTGTTCTGTCTAGGCTGTTCCTTTTTGGAAGAGTAGGTAGAGAGGTAGAGGTAGGGGTTGTCACAGTGTCCTTCTATGTCGCTATTTTATCAACTGTGAGTCTGCAGTCTTCAAGACCAATGCAAACATAGCTTTCTTTTGCTTTGGAATCAACGAGAACAAAGACCATATACTTCCACATGGATTCTGGCAACAGCAGGGACCAGGGACATCCACCTCACCTTAGGTGCTAACACAGGCCATGGGCATCAACTCCAATCCAGACTGCAGCAGGATCATGAACCCCAACGTGGTCACACAGACCATCTGTGACAACGTGGACCACGGGCACCAACATGGCTTCAGGTGGTGGCCTTTTGTGATAACAGAGGTTATGAACATAAACAGCGCCCCAGCTTCAGCAGGGCCATGAAGTAGACTCCTGGAAAGTGAAGAGAGTGCAGGTCAGGGTTAAGAGTGTGGCTTCAATAAAATGGAATTCCTATGGCCTTCCAGTGTTAAATGAAGGAGGAGCTAATCTAAGTGGTTTTAATAGACAGAGTATTCATAGATGTGCATGCTCATTCTCTTTCTCTCTTCCTGTGTATGTAGGTGTAGCAAGCGTCTAAGGGGACCCAAAGAGTCTACCATGACTTTGACCTGTTGGAACACTTGCTGGCCTCTGTAGGCCAAGTTAAGCATGATGAGTGTGGAAGCTGCACAAAGCCTTTGAGCACTTTTGGTCATTCAGGTCCTCACACCTGGGACTTCATTTCCCACACGCTCTAGCAACCTGGCCTATTTGCCACAAATCTAAGCTGACTCTATCTGCTCCTATGTTTCTCAGGAATGATCTCTAGTGCATTTCATGTGATTTTCCAGATTTCTGTGATTTTTCTGTCTCTGTTTTAAATGCCAGTTTATTAACAAATATCAGATTTTTTTTTTTTTGAAAAAGAGAAATGCTACCATTAGGGGCTTGGGGCAATGGTTCAACTGGTAAAGTGCTTGCTAGAAAAGCATGCAGGCCTGAATTTGGACCCCCTTCACCATGTAAACCACCAGGCATGCTCAGTTATGGTGGGACTCACCTTTAATCCCAGAAGAGCTCTAGAGGCAGAGGCAGATGGAGTTCTATGAGTTTAGGTCTTGACTGATCTACATATTGAAATCCAGACTATCCAGGGCTATATGGATGTAACCGTGTAATATCAGTGCTTGGGACGTGGGGCAGGAAGATTTCTGAAGCGAATCTATGCTTGCACAGAGCTGTCAGTGGGCAATTCTAACAGTCCAACGCTACATAGAAACAAAGCGATTTCCCCAGTTCGTGTCAGAATTGGTTCAATTGACAGACAGTGTAGTCCACTTGGGAAGGTCTAGATCCAGTGAGAAGCCCTGACTCTCAATACTGAGAGTTGAGAGTGGCTGTAGAAGATGGTTGACATTGATCTTCAGGCTTCACATACATGTGTACAAATACACACACACACACACACACTCCACACTTGCATGTATACATGCACACACTCTCACATATACACATACACATTAACATAAACATGCATGTACCTGTGCAAGTACACACACATATATACATACATACATACATACATACATACATACATACATACATACATATACTTGTGCACAGTGCTACTTATAGAGAAAGTGCTCATGCCCACTCCAAGAGTATGTCCCACTTTCTGTCCAAGCCCACATCTTCATATGTAAATGAAGCAATAGTTGAAAGATAGCTTATACAGAACAATTTGCAAAGAGCAGGTCCTGTCACTGCCACTGATGCTCTGTTCACTCTATGTCATCCTTGAGTTTGAGAAAGAAAGCAGAGCTTGTCCTATCCACATTCCGCTTGCTTCTGTTCACTTCTCCAACGTCTCTGTGTGGTGTTTCATTATAAATATCCATTGTACTTTGATAACTACACTAGAAATGAAAGCGATGTTTGCAGCAATTTATTTGTATGTTTTTGCTTTCTGTCATCTCAGATGAATCCATAAATAAAATTTCTTTCCCTTCAAGCGGGTTGACTCTAAAGATACGTAGTTTTAAGAGAACCTGCAAAAGAATATTCCATCTTTATGTTTTATTAAGAGAAGATAAATGAGGAGTTACAAAATGACTCTCAGCCTTCCATCATGTACCAAAGAGGGGAGATGTGTCAGCAAGGCACGTGTCAGGAAACAGTGGAGAATTACAGCTTTATCTGTCAAGATCTTTTCTCAGGCAGATGGGTGGAGATAAATATTCCTTACCCTTTAACTGTGATTTGTCTCACAGGCAAAGCTCTGCCTGTGTGCAAAGCTTTGAGTTAGAGCTTGCAGGGATTGCCGACAATCTATGCAGAGAGCTGTCAGTGGGCGATTCTAACTCCAATGCTGCTTAGAAACAATGAGTGATTTCTCCAGTTTGTGGAAAGACATGGACTTCTGTCTGATACAGACGTCCTTTCAAACTAGAGGGAACTCTTGACTTTGGCTATTTTCTGGATTTTCTAAAACAGACAATTTTCTCATTCATTCTCACTTGTATGTTCTTCTCAATCTGATTGCTTATTCCTCTGAATAATGGATATTCATGAAATGTAGCCATTACAGATGTTGTGAAACCTAAATGGGTCTACATCGCAGTTCCCTTTGAGAGACCATCTGACTTACTTTCCTTTTGGTTGCTATGATATTACGACCTGGCAAAAGGCAAGTTAGGAAATTGCATTTACTTGGTTTTAATCCCAGATTACCGCACATCATGACAAGGGAGGGAAGAACTTGAAGCAGTGCGTTACACACAGAAGAGCAGAGAGAGAAAGCATGCATGCCAAGTTCACAGTGTGAATTGATGCACAGATGTCTAGTACTCAGTATGCCTCCTTCAATCTCACCTGAGTCAGAAGTCAAACCCAGAAAATGGTTGCCTATGATAGGCTGGGTCTTCTCACATCATTGAGTATCATCAAGGCAATCCCCACAGACATAGCCATGGGCCATCTTGATCTAGACAGGTCCTTACTGAGAATCTCTTCCAAGATGATGATTCTACACTCTTGCCCAAGTCGACAGTTAAAACTAGCAATCACACTGTCCTTTTAGCAAACTTACTTCAGGAGGTTTGAACCAAGAACTCATTTGATTGTCTTCCTGGATGGAAAATTCCATAAGCTACTATCAAATTTTCTCAACTATATTCCCTGAAACACGCCAACCACATGCTATTGAGAAGTTTATGGCGCAGATTGTATGTGTGGAGCTGTCCTTCTTTAGTTTTCAACATGGGGGTAATGGCCCCCACATGGTTGCATATCAGATATCTTGCATGTAAGATATGTATGTTACTCCCAGCACTCGGGAGGCAGAGGCAGGCGGATTTCTGAGTTTGAGACCAGCCTGATCTACAGAGTGAGTTCCAAGACAGCCAGGGCTGTACAGAGAAACCCTGTCTCAAAAAAAAAAAAAAAAAAAGATATTTATGCTACTATTCATATCAACAGCAAAACTACAGTTATGAAGTAGCAATGAAATAATTTTTGTTTGGTGGTCACCACAATGTGAGGAACTGTATTACAGGGTCATAGCATTAAGAAGGTTGAGAACTACTGCTTTAGTGCACTGTTGCATATCAGAACACAGATCCTTGAAAATTAGCTCATCACCACCTCTGACAGTCCAGACTTGACTGGGACCCTTAGGGGGCCGCTGTCTCAGGGCTCGTGGGAAGTTGCAACCAGAGAGCAGGGTGGAATCGTCTGACAGTTCAGTGATTCTGGACATCGTGTACATGGCAGTTGGTGGTGGTGTTGGCTGGGCTTTCAGTCATAATTAGCAACAGACCACACGTGCGTGTGTGTGTGTGTGTGTGTGTGTGTGTGTGTGTATGTGTGCACTTGTGTGTGTGCGTGCATGCAAGCATGCATGTGTGTGCGTGTGTTCATGTGTGCGTTCATGCGTGTGTGTGTGTGTGTGTGTGTGTGTGTGTGTGTGTGGTGTTGACTGAGCTTTCAGTCATAATTAGCAACAGACCACGTGTGTGTGTGTGTATGCGTGCATGCATGCATGCATGTGTGTGCGTGTGTTCATGTGTGCGTGCATGCGTGTGTGTGTGTGTGTGTGTGTGTGTGTGTGTGTGTGTGATATTTACTTGTTTTTCACAGGGTTTCTGAAGAGAACATTCTCAAAGGGAGATTCCAACAGTGAACAAGCCAGCAGACTGTAGGGTATAGGGTGCTGCAGGTTTCCAATTTTGCTATGGTTTTATTTGTTTGTTTTGTGTGGTGTATGTGTATAAAGTGTATGTGTATTTTGTTGTTTTGTGGGGGGGGCAGGCATACGACTGCCCTATGTATAAGAGGGGTGGAACTGAACTTGATTTCTCACTAGACACACATGGGGATTTGGGGATTAAATGAATTATATGCCCATCTTTGCTAATTGTCTACTAGATCCTCCAAATGCTGTGGTGCAGTGAGGTTCTATAGAACACTTGTGTCTAGCGATGAATCAAAGTGTGTGCTGAAAGATAGTGAAAGATAGTGGGGAGAGGTCCATGTCCTGGACATGTCTTAGATGATATTGAATAATGAGTGCTAAGAGAAATATACTTATTTTCTATAATTTTATTATTGTTTTAAATTGTCTATAAATAGAGATATCTGGCAAAAATATGTAGGCTGACATATCCTCAATATTATATAAGACAGAATTACACACACACACACACACACACACACACACACACACACACACACACGCCCCACATGATTCTTCTAAAATTTAGCAGTTCTAAAATTCATCCTTCTAAAAGTTTTCTGTGCCTCTTGTACTTTTGAGTGGTTATATCTGGCAACACAATTGACAGACAATATATTCCTTCATGCCAGCACTACTGGCCTTATTTTTAATTCTTTTAATGTTGCTACATAACTGAGTTTAGAAACAATAGATAAAGTGGGAAAAGCTAAGGTCTGAGAGACAGAGAGCTCTGATTTCAGATTCTACCAAAGCCATGTGCCAGTTATAAGATGAATAAACTACTAGCTAGTAGACGGATGCTTCATCCTCCTTTTGGTTGTAAACAAACCACGTGACAGAACTGCAAGTTGCCTGCAGAAGGGGGGAGGTATAAATGCTGGACTTGGGGGTTTGATACAACAGACATGAAATCAAAGTTAACTCAGATTCCCATATGAAACTGGGCAAGACAAAACTCCCCTAGCTTCCTGGCTAGTCGCTGTTTGATGAAGAATACCAATAGGTAAGGATTTAGGTGATTTTTAAAAGATTCTTAACCAGAGGTGCTAGAAATGATGCTCAGTAGATCCAGCGCCTGGCACACAGGAAGTCCCAGTTGCAAGCCAGATAAATAACTTCTCAGAGGAGGGTGCAATGGAGTAAGTGGGATACCATTTTGGTGATGAATTGTTGAACTCAGACCACACTGGGAAAAACTGTTGTTTAAACTGATCAGTTGTGTCTATACGGAAGATTGGTGTATTAGTGTGGATTCTCATATCATCTGTCCTAGTCACTCACCAGTAATTTCTTTAGATAATATTGGCATGCATAGCTATACTTCTAAGCAGGATGCTTCTAAATAGCCATCAGAGTATTGTCTCTCTGGAAAATCCGGCCAGGAAAGATTGGAGAGCAAGCTAAATGTGAACTAATGCTACAAAAGCACTTCTTCTCAGCTATACTGTAGCCATGCAGGGATATGCTCTAAGAAGCACCGTGACAAGTGGTTAGCTCTATCATGACAGCATAAGAGAGTGAAGCTTAGCTTGACCTCCAGTCACAGAGCTAATAAAGGCAGGCATGTCCCTCCCAGGCTACCCACCTTATTAGCCCTCACCTAGATCCCCAGGGGCCTGTTGGTCACTGCATTCATTGAGTGAGCATCACCTTGAGCAAATGTTCGCTGACCTGACAACGGTGTTAGCTACAACAACCCTCTTTGGAAGAACCAATTCTCTTTCTTCCCTGGCATTACCTTTGTCCTCCTTGGATACTGTTTAATTTGCTTAATTTGAAATCTCTCAAGACTTCAGCTTCTCCATTCTCCTTCCCTTAATTGTAGGGAAAACGTTTTCTGTTTAGGACAAGGCCCTTGGTAGGATGTTATGGCCAATTATAGGAAGAAATACAAAGAACTCCCCTCACTTCTACCATTTCCTCAAATGCCAAGATGCCACACTTTGGGGCTGCTTGTCACTAAGCCCTCTCATGCCTCAGCTCTGCCTTTCTGCAGGTGGGGCCCATCACCATTCAAGTGATGCTACTCTTGTTCCTACGCTTCATGTCAGAGCTGCACATCCATTTGTCTGCTTTTATTCACTTCAAGATCCTTAACTGTCCTACGTTATTGCTGAAGCAGGGAAATGGGGAAGAGTGAGGTCTAGCATGTTGTGTGTGGGTGACATCCTCTCCTTAAAGTGTCATTCATGTGATGACCTCCAATCCCCAGGCTCTGCACATGTCAGTCAGTCAGACTGAGGCTCTTGATTCCTGGAGAAGTAGGCCAGGTCCCTGTTAAAATTATAGAACAGGGACCTTCTGCCTTCACCGACCCTTGTAGTTAAGGGATCAAAGTCTTGGAGGAGAAAATGAGGCAGGACACAAAGACAGAAAATCTTGGAGACACAAGGAGAGAGAGGACGAATCCAGCTGAAGCCAAGTCTGAGTTACTGTCCTGTTGTTGTAACAAAACTCCATAACCAAGTCAACTTAGAGCAGAAAGGGTGTGTTTGAGTTTACAGTTTAGAGGGACGAGCGTCCATCGTCATCGTGGTAGGGAAGGAAGTGTAGCAGTAGGCAGTGCAAAGGCAGCCCAGCCATGGCCTCACACTTCAGATCGTAAGTGGGAACCGGAAAGAGTCGACTAGGCATGATCCAAATATTTGAAACCTCGAAACATGTCCCCAGTGATATATTTCCTTCAGCAAGACCATACTCCCTAAGCCTCCCTAAACAGCACCACTAACTCGGATATAGTTTTTAAATTTAAGAGCCCACGAAGAAATTTTCTCATGCATGCCCCTTCCTAGCTAAAAGGAAAGAACTCTTGCACAATTGACAGCAAAGGGTAAAGGCCCTTGCCCCTCTCAGATGTAAATCTGCAGTTTATAGGACACTCTCCCTAAAGTTTCCCTTACAGGAATAGGACATGTGCAAAACTCCTAGTGAAAATGCCTTTTCAAATTATTACTCGGTCTAAGGCACCTTTAGGGCCACCTCACTTATCCCTCTTCTCTAGCCCCCTTAAGAGATTATTTTTTAGTAACACTGTGGAATGTAGCTTAAGAGCTATCAACAGTGGATTACATGGTGTGATGTCCACTAGATGCCATGTAGAGTCACCAGGGAAGACTGTCTTAAGGCTTGATTGTCTTCATTGGGTTTGCCTCTGAACATGCCTGTGTGGAAATGTCTTAATGAACTTACTTGATACGGGAAGAACTAGGCCACTGTGGGCGACACCATATCCTAGGTAGTGAGTCCTGAACTACATACTAGTGTATACGTTAAGATGAGCGTAAGCATTTGAATGGGTGTGCAGATTCATCCATAGCTCTCTGTTCCAGACTATGGATGTGACGTGACTAACTACTGAAGTTCCTGTCTTGGCTTCCTCACATCATCTGTCACCCAGAATTAAGCTGAAATAAACCCCTTCTTCCTGGAGCTGCTTTTTGTCAGGACATTTTATCCCAGCAACAGAAGTGACACTAGACCATTTGGCTAATGCTAAGAAAATTAATTGCTTATTATCCCTTGAGGTGCCCATCCTCACACTTGGATACATTTTATTTTCTGAGACCCTTGTGGAAAAGCCCACACCCATGCTTTTGGGAGTATTTTCCTTTCTTTCTCTGAAACATCTTCTTTCTATTAACTCTTGTGCTTAAAGGGTATATTAAAATACCTTTAAATAAAAATCACTGACTCATTACCATTCCAACTATGCCCTGAAACTATTCTATATCAAAGCCAGGAATCCCAGTCTGGTTTGAGCTGAGGTTTCTAAATGTCTAGGGCTCTCCTTAGCCGGCTGGAAGTGACAGCATGGAGCTGTGTCTGTCCCCTCATCACTAGTAAGCTTATTATGGCATTAAAAAATAAAAACACCCTTCTTCCTGCTTCCTCTTTTGCCTTCCAGAGGACACTAAGCATCAGCAGTATTCAGAGCTTCATTTCTCACACAGGGGGACAGAACCTGGAGAATTTCTGCAGCCTCTTGATCCCAAGGCTTTCTGTGTAGGGCCAGTGGTGGCTGCAGGTCCCTTGTCTTGTCTTACCTGCACAGCTAAGTGTTCTCACAGGAAGAATAGTTTCCCTTTCAGATTTTCATCCCTAGGAAACTGCGTAAGCAAATGCCAGGTCCATGGGTCTTCCCTGCCCTTGACACACAGCTAGACTCTGAGTACAATCTGTCATACTGTCCTTTGGCCTCTGTCTTCTGTGACTCTGATGCATCCTTTTTCCCATTTGTTTTCTTTCTTTCTACTATGTCTGGGGAAAAATGCACCATTAGTAATATAATATAATATAGTACAATATAGTATAATATATAATAAATACAATATAATAGTTTAATCAAAATCACTGTTTTTAGGACTTTCATATGTCTGTGGTTTGAAGTTTCTCATCAAGTTGTCAGAAATATCAGTGAAATGTTACAGTATCTGCTTCTGGGGTCTCCTTGGAAGAGCCCCTGTCTCTACACCTGAGTCTGCATGCACATGGGGTGATTGGGGAGAGGCAAGCTGTTTTATTGGCTGTCAGAATAAGCACTGCCTAAAATCCAGAACAACCCATAGCAGAGTACTGAATGCATGGTTAGCTTAGCTAGGTGGAATGGTGCTTGCCACGTAGCACTTTACTTTCTCTCCCCTCTTTTTTAGTGGTAGAATGTGGGGGCACAGGAAGCAACGTTTGGGGGGATAGTGGTTGTGTGGCATAGGGTAGTGTGGATGGTCAAAGCAAGCCAGAAAAAAAGAAAGAAATAAAAAGAAGTGATGTATGGCTAGATCTGTAGGGAGAAGTCTGATGATATTCCCACTCTTTCACAAGTCGATAAAGCTCTTGAGTGATCACGTGAAAAGAACCTTAAAAAATCCTCATTCTTTTTCCTTCTGCTTATGGATGAAAAATTGTTAACCCCAGAGGGGTTATGCTATTTTCCTGGGTTCACACAGCTATTTAAAGGAAGAACAGAGCCTTGAAGTATGTGGAAATAGTCATCATTTAAGCCTAAGCTCACCTATTATTGTGCAGACGTCTTAGTTGTCCCACGCATGGCCAATAACTACCCTCCATGTCCAAAACATTCTCTACGCCTTGTATACCCAGGTTAATTACCCCTGCATCTTGTTCTGTAGGCTCATCCTTGAGCTCCCTGAGTTTTGGTACCATGACATTTATGAGCAGAATGGTCAAGGCATGTTTTCTGGGGTGGTGGGGATCTTCTTGGCTGACATGGAGCTATCTTACCCCTCATCAGTGAATTTTCACCAGTGGCACTTCTGCTGTTGATGTCTTAAGACATTGACAAGTACTCTATTCCTGAACCTGTCACTCTGTGGTATGTGATATCAGTGAGTCAGTCAGTCCACAGCAGATGAATTTATCTTTTTGGAGGTATGGGTTTCTTCTTTAATGTTAATTTATTTTTGAGAATTTCGTGCACTTGAAAATATTTTTCCCCTTCTACATTTCTCCCAGGTTCTCCCCTACCTCCCTAACTACCCAATTTCATATTCTTGATCTCTCTTAAAATCAGCAGCAACAGCAACAAACAACACACACACACACACACACACACACATACAGAGAGAGAGAGAGAGAGAGAGAGAGAGAGAGAGAGAGAGAGAGAGAGAGAGGAGAGAAGAGAGAGAAATCATGAAATCCAACTTCTATTGACCAGATAGCTAATCTTCAGCAAGAAGTAGGGCCAGCCCTGAAGGTGTGTGTGTGTGTGTGTGTGTGTGTGTGTGTGTGTGCATGTGTGTGTGCATGTGTGTGCAGGTGATAAAAGAAATCAGAAGGCATTGGTTCTCATGGAGTTGTAGCCATAGGAGACTGTGAGCTACTTGATAAGGGTCCTGGAGTCCAAACTCTTGTCCTCTGCAGCAGTAATACTTGCTCATAACCACTAAACCATCTCTTCGTCTACTTGAGTTTTGATTCTCTACCATTTGCTTGAAGCAGGATTGACCTTTTTTTTCCTACTATGTTCTAAAGTGGGTGCTTGGGCTATCCACTGTAGACTTGCATCTACTTCTAACATGTGTGGGCCATACCAGTACCACGTATCTTTGTCCATCTCTTTAGCTTTTAGCTTGTCTATGTCCAGATATTTAAAATAGGTTCTTGTCAATAACATATTTGGCTTTTCAAAATGTCTTACAATCCATTTCAGATATTTGCATTTAACAAGCAATGTTTCGTACTGATGTCTCCTCTCCACACGTTTCTTTTTTGCCCTTCTTTGGTTTTAGTGGGACATTTCTTTATTGGATTTTTATCTCTTCTCTTCTAATAGAGTAGCTTGTTTTCATGTAGCTTACCATGTAAAGTTCCAACTATTCCAAGATGGACTTCACATTAAACTGCAGCACAGGTAGCTAGCTTATGTGTTAGTTACTTAGTAATTAGTAATGACAAGACACTTCAGGAAAGCAACATAGGGAAGAGAGGACTTATTCGTGTTCCCAGGTTGAGGGCACAGTCCAGCGCAGCAGAGACAGCATGGCAGCTGGACCTGGAGGCAGCTGGTCACATGACATCCGTAGCCAGGAAGCAGAGAGAGATCACTCTCACTTCTGCTTTGTATTCAGTGCAGGATGGAATGGTGCTCTCCACTATTAGATTGTGTCTTCCTCTCTTAGTTAACTCATTGTAGAAACTCTCCCAGACACACATCCAGAGGTGTGTCTCCTAGGTGATTGTAGAACTGGTAAGCTGGAGATCCATATTAGCCATTATACCTTATAACAGAGCATTCCCAATCGCGCTCATCCATCTGGTGACAATGCTGCCGTCGGCTTCATTTAACCTTATTCCATAAAAAATGTGGTTTTGGTGCTGTATCACTGTGAGCAATTTTCTGTTAGATCTATAAGAGAAAACGAAAGGTTTTATTTTACACCCATGTACTCCTTTCCTGACATTCTTTTGACTTTCTAGTTTCTTGCTTTCCCTTTACCTGAAGAACTTCTTCCAACATTTCTTACAGGATTCATCTATAGGCAATGAATTTCTTCAATTTTGTTTACCCTGAAAAAAATATTATTCTCCTTTGTGGGACCATGAAAGGCAGCCTGTTTTCTGTTTGAGCTAGGTTTAAACCCTGGAGACCCATAAAATAATTCTGCAATGGACAGAAGGCCTGTTTGCCATACTCCCAGACACTAGGCTCCTGACATGAGGCTCCAGCTTCATAATTCTGTGGCCATCAGTCACATAGGGCAATGCCCCAAGTCCCTGGTATTCTGTCTGGACTCCACCTCCACAGTTACCTGGCAACAGCCAGGTATGCTTCTCTCCACAGTTACCTGGCAACAGCCAGGTAGGCCTGGCCCACTATAAAAAGGGGCTGCTTGGCCCCTCCTCCCTCTCTTACTCTCTTTGCTCTTACTCTCTGGTCTCTCTCTTGCCTCTTGCCCTCTTTCTCCCCCAATCTCTGCATTCCCTTCTCTCTCTCCACGTGGCCATGGCTGGCCTCTACTTCTTGACTTTCTCCCTCTCTCTGCCTTTCTACAATGAACCCCTTAAAACCATGGACTGTCTCTTCTCTTTGGGATCCGCTGTGCTGGAACAATGGAGCAGGTCTCCCTCTAAAGAGTCATGCATCTAATCTGCTTAGGCCTCCCTGTGTTCTCAGCTATAGCTGTTAGACAACCCAAGCTGTCCACTCCAGCAAGCCAAGGACTCTCCTCCCTGCGGTAACTAGCTGGAGCCCTCCTCCTGCCCTTTTCCCTTTGGTGGGGGCCAGAGCCCTCCCTTGGGCACCTACTCCATTCTCAGCACTTCTGCAGCATTCAGCAGTATCTGTGTTGCCCAAGAGCCAAGAGCCTGATAACCTGTTGTCCTTGGCCTCCATGCAGGCCCAGGGACCCTAAGCCAATTCTGGCAGTTTCTCAGGGACCCCAGACTGTGCCTTCCTCACTTCTCTAGTGGGATCCAAAGGCTTCTAACAGCCCGATGCCCACCCAGCAGGACATGGGGATGTGCAGTCAAACTTCCCCTGTCCTGCCTTGCCCAGAGGCCAGAGCCCTGGGCCAGCCAAGGGACACCATTTTAACCCACACACATTTACTTCAGAAGAATAATGTTACATACATAGAATTCTAGTTTGACATATACTTATTAAGATTTCAACTATTTATGCTCTACACACACACACACACACACACATATATATAATTTGTATTTTATTAGAATGTAGTTATACCATTTTCTCCCTTCCTTTTTCTCCCTCTATTCACTCTCTTATTTTATCTTAAATTTGCCTCATTTTCAATAATTGTTCTTACACACACACACACACACACACACACACATATATATATATATATATATATATATATATATATATAATTTGTATTTTATTAGAATGTAGTTATACCATTTTCTCCCTTCCTTTTTCTCCTTCTATTCACGCTCTCTTATTCTATCTTAAATTTGTTGCCTCATTTTCAATAATTGTTCTTACACACACACACACACACACACACACACACACACACATAAGCACACCCACTTCCTTAATACATTAACACTGCCTGTTTAGTCTGTATACTTTTCCCTGCATGTATATGATCTTAGGTCTGACCACTTAGTACTTGATAATCAACTGGAGGCTGCTCTTACCTGGGGACAACCATTTCTCCTGCTCTCTATGTTGGCTAGTTGCCCATAGTTCTTCCCATGTGGCTGGGGCCTCATGAATTCCCCCTTCTGTGTTCATTTGTCAACTGGTGCCAGAGTTCTTTGGATCCTGTTTAGGCAGCCATGTTGATCTGGAGCTAGTGAAGTAAATCATGGACCTTGGAGAACCAGCAAATGCAATTTTACGAAGTCAGCATAATCCCTAGCTACATTCTAAATATTTACCCTTCTACTCACAGGTTATGTGTAGTTCTCATTCTTCATCAAGAAAACTTATGTTTGTAGCAAATGGAGAATATTACCAAAATCTATGACTGACTGATCAAAATGCAGAGAACTAGAGTTCATGTGGTACCCAGTCCCAACTGGTATATCTCCAGTGGTGCCCAGTCCCAGCTGATACATCTCCAGTACAATTCTGCTCCTGAATCTCAGGGAGCATTGTTGAGGAGGATGTGGAAAGACTGTGAGAGCAAGAGCAACAGGAAATTTGCTGTGAGGATGTGTCTCCTGGAGAGGCTGAGCTATTACTTCTCTGGCTTACATAGACCTTAGCAAATATTACAGCAATTTGCTGCATTTATCGCTAGTGCTCTATAGATAGAATCATCTGGCCTCCTGGTTTCCCCTAAGAATGCTTTTCAGCATTTCTCCTGAAGTTTGCATGTGTTAGGTTGGCATAATAATTTTGGGATGTATTCCCTTGTTCTGTGTATCTGAGACTGGGTTTGATGTGGCCCTACCTTGGAATATTCTAGCCCATGTTCCACACCCTCCTTACATTCTTGGATTGCTTTGGAGGAGCAGTCACAGAAGCCCAAAGTAAAAGGGGCTCCTTATGTTCTGTTTTTTGTTTTTTTTCTGGTGTTATAGCTGAAATATCTTATTTATATTAAATCACTATTATCATGACCCTTGTTTCTTCATGTATGGTGGTTGGGAAAGTTTCTCCTAAATTTTTGTCACACTCTCCCATCCTGTCTTTATCCACATCCAGCTTGTTGATAGGCATATGTGTTGATGGCCCCATTGGTAACATCTCACTTGGGTCATGGTGGTTTTGGTTCCTACCATCTCTTTTGATTTTTAGAATTTCTGTCCTTCTCTTTACTTGACACTGTTGATTATTATTATCTGTTATTTCATTACATCTATACTCAACAATAGTTTTTTTTTTAATTCACTTTCTAATGACACCTACAATCTGGGTCAGATCTGAGCCTGCTTCAATCGATGCTTTCTTCATTCCCTCAGATGGAGATTCTGTTTCATTTTATCATGGTTTGTAATTTTGTTGTTGTTGATGTTGAAAACTGGGGATGTTGTATTTGGTAAAAGAACCCGAGGCAAATGGACTTTAGGGTGAGGACTTATGAGAGTCGGGATTGTAATTGGACTGTGTTTTATATCGCTATAGCTGTGGGCACCAGTGGCTTCACATTCTTCTAGTGTGATTCCCCCTTTTACTTTGGGCTTCTGTGAATTCTCCTCCATAGAAGGGGTGTATATGACTTCCAGATGTATTATTCTAACATAGTTAGAATGTGGTGTTGCATGCGATGTGTGAGAAAGGGTGCACATCCTACAATTCACCCATCTCTCTTCATTCCCAATCTCTTTCTTTCATTTTAGTACCCTCCCTCCCTCCTCCCTTCCTCCCTCCCTCCCTTCCTTCCTTCCTTCCTTCCTTCCTTCCTTCCTTCCTTCCTTCCTCCCTTCCTTACCATCATCTTCTTCTTCTTTTTCTTCCTCTTCCTCCTCTTTTTCATTCTTTATGTTAGTCTGGAACACTTCTGACAATTCTCCTGCCTCTACCCCTCAGGTACTGGGCTTGTAGATGAGCACCAGCACACGGGACAGTATTCGTAATCTTTTTTTTTTTTTTTTTGTCTTCTAGTGTGTATCTGGCTGCAGTGCTCGGAAGAGTCTGTGTGACGTCGATTCCCCCACCGCAGCACCTACCTGATATAACATTCAGAATATATAATATTTTATTTATGTATTTGCTGCACTAAGTTGACTCTGTGTCATTTCTCATTCTTCTCTCTTGAGTAAGAACGGAAGTTCTGTAGGATTTGAAGAGGGAGAGCTTTCCATGGCTGAAAAGATGCTCAGTCTTCTCCGCAGAGCGTGCCCAACACGCGATGAGGGCTTTAGCCTGGCTCATGAACACTTTCCGCTGCCAGAGGCATGCGGAGATTTCCCTGCCTTGTCTTTACTGAATTATCTGTTACGGTTATGGGTATAAAGTACATGAAAGTACAGGGGCTATTCCTATACGGGGTACCCAGGAACCTTTTGAAGTGGTCTGCAGACGGCTACCCACAATCCTTTCGAATTATTGAAATGTTCTTACCATTTCCTGGCCCTTTGTGCTCCAGCTACACGGAAGACAGTCTTGGGTGTGTCTCTAAGGAGCATGGCTCACTCCAGTTTGCAGAGTCACAAGTTTGCCTGCAAATTCAATTTTATAATGAAAGCAAGAAAACTCATTTATTTATTTACTTACTTACTTCTTTCTTGGAGATCTTCATTGAATGGATGATAGTAATAACTTTCATATCCTTTGCATCTTGTAAAATATGCATGTGTGCATGTGCATGTGAGTGTGTGGGCATGAGTGTACTTTCACATGTACCTGGATACATATTTGCCTATTGCTTTAAGCAAGCTTGCACTGTACTTACGTGTTAACGGTTGCCATCTTTGTAAATTTTTTTGAGATGAGATTTCACTATGTGGCACAGGTCATCTTGAGCTCTCAGCCCCAAGACAGACCTCAGTAGCGTTGTGAACACTTCGCCTGCCACCGAACACTCCATCTGCCACTGAACACTCCACCTGCCACCCCTTAGACACTGTTTTACCCAGAGGGCATTATCTCCAGTTTTACACATTGTGCATCCATCAGGCACAAAATGAGAGAGCAAAGGACCTGATCCAGTGTTGGAAGAAGAGGGGGCCACATAAACTGTGCTCGTCCATCCCTGCCTTCATCCCCGCCTCGTCTCCGCCCATGCGTGGGGATGGAGATGGACCCGCTTACACTGACACGATGGCCTTATTTGTATGTTTATGAGTTTCCAATTAGATTGGTGCCATGTACAGGTGGGTGAGTCAGGGTGGGCACCACACATTTGGTTGGTGGTTTTTCTCATGGAGAGCAGACAGACATTCCCTTATGAACAGCACTACTTACTGCGAGTGGGGAGAGGGGATCAGAAGGCACCTTGGTCCTTGCTCTCTCTCTCTCTCTCTCTCTCTCTCTCTCTCTCTCTCTCTCTCTCTC
>NC_034599.1:110460338-110466583 GCF_900095145.1 Mus pahari | reverse complement strand
GAGAGAGAGAGAGAGAGAGAGAGAGAGAGAGAGAGAGAGAGAGAGAGTTAGTTCCTCCAGGTGGAGGTCAGTGTTCAGCCTTGAGTGTCATTTCACCTGGGTTTTTGATGTGGTGACTCCCATTGGCCCTAAGTTTAAAAAGAAGGTTAGGCTGGGTGACCAACAAGCTGTCTGCCTGTCTCTGACTTCCCAATGCTGGGGTTTCACACTGCCTTTCCTGGCTTCCTTGTAGGAGCTCTGGAGATCACACTCTGGCCCTGGTACTTGGATGGCAAACACTTTCACTACTGAAAGGTCCCTCTATCCCCTGTGATAGACAGTTTACTTTCAGGGCTGAATCCTACATGCTGCCCACTGCAGAGAAGGGTTGCTTGCCATTTTATCGGGAGAGAACCTCAGGTAGGCTGGGGAGCGTTGTGGGGCATTTATTATCAACCGGAGAAAGATCTGAGAAATGAAGTAAATAGCAAAAGCTCTTCTAGAAAACGCTGCTGAGTGATGGGTTAGCCAAAATCTGATACTTGGTACTTTATGGCAATTTTCTCTAACAAGAGTAGATATTGAGTTTATTTCACAAGTGTCTCAAGAGTCCTTATCCTTCTAAGGCATTATTACTTCTCCAAAGCAAACACTAGAAGAAAAAATACTTCAGGCTATAAAATAAGAACAGTGTGTGTGTGTGTGTGTGTGTGTGTGTGTGTGTGTGTGTGTGCCCATGCCTTGAAAGCGAGCGGCACCTGTGGATGTGTGCATGCTTGCTCCACACTTTGAGATGGAGTGTGTGTCTCTGTAAGTGTGCAGTGAAGGGGGCTAGTTTAGTTTTGGGTGCTATCAAATCATGTAGGTTGCTAAACTAGCAAGCATTGTATTACTTTGTGTGCATTGCAGAATCATTCCCTCTGTGCAATTTGTTAATGAGGAAAAAAAAAGAGAGGGCAATTTAAAGAAATTTACTCGATTTCAATGAGCTACTCCTGGGTAATTCCCCACAATATTTTACACAATATGCCATTAAAACCTGCATCACATCACTTTACCCAACTTCTTTCATTGTCTTTCCAATTTAAGTTATAGAATTACCACAACCAAATCACCCACTTTAAAATTCTCGCAGGCATTTTGACTACAAAGTCAGAACAATCTTGCCAATGACTTTGGTGAGTTGCTAACACAGTAGGGAGGAAAAGAGGGGACTCTTTTTCAGTAAAGATATGTGAGTCAGGATACATTTTAATTCTGTTCCTGCCACATAAAGACTGTTTCACTTCTCAACAATTGATATCTGTGTCCTTACTATTTAAGTAGGGATTAAAATACTCATTGGACTTATACAAAATGCCAGAAATGATGATAAGAATGGCAGTACTTGTAAAAGGTAGAGTCCTCTAGAATTCTAGCCTACATTATGTATTTCACAACTGGGAATTTTCTTTCATGGACACATATAAGTCCATACAGAGCTCTAGGGATGTAACTGAGGGCTTCTTGCAGGCTTGGCAAGTGCTCTACCACTGAGCTATTGCACACACCCCAGTTCTGAAAGTTCCTTTTGAGAACGTCCAGAAACTCTTCCTGAATAGAGCAGTCGTTTGCACGGCATTAACTTGTGTGAATACCATCATAGGCTCTCACACGGTGAATGTCCTACATGGAGCACATTTGAGTGAAAACTAAAGACAGGCCAATGGCTGTGTGGACAGGTCTGAGGTCCAGCTGTGTGGACAGCTGTGTGGACAGGCCTGAGGTCCAGCCTCAGCATCTCCTACAAAGGACTCAGCCCTGAACTGTAGCTCCGGAGGCCTTACCTCTCGGAGAATGTAGAGTGCAAGCTGCCTCTGAGTCAGATGGTGGTTGTGAGGGAACATGATGTGCCTGTGGCCACTCACCGTCAGTAGAATATACCCCGGCTTCCATTTACATTTCCACACTGAGTGGCTGGTGTGAGGAGGAAGACGCAGCCACAGGAGGTAAGACAAGGTGCTCTTACTTACCGGGCCAACAGCTTTAATTTTGTAAACGTCATTTTGTGACATGAGCATTTTAGATTTTTGAACAACATAGCTTTCTAAGCATACTTTTCCCTTTCAAAAGTGTCAGGAGAGGGTGACCTGATACTTTTATTTAAATTAAGATATAAGCCTCCGTTAATGTAACATACTCATTCACGCGCTACTCAGTGGCTTTTCGTGTGCTCACAGAATTGTGTGGCCATCAATCCTGTACACGTCCTTTGTATTTAGTCTCCATGTTTACCCCTAGCCACATTCCTTCTCCCCCTTTCTCCCAGTGGCTGAAACCCACCCATCTATATTCTGTCCCTCACACTTTATCTATTCTGAAAACTTGATAATCAGAATCATACAGTGTGTGTCCTGTCGTGGCTGCCTCTGTCCCAGAACACAATCACAAGTTCATACCATGGCGTGAATCACCATCCCATTCCATCTCATGGTTGAAAAGCTATAGTTTGTTGACAGATGTTTCGGTTGATTCCGTTCGGGGCTACTGTGACTAGCGGCTCTGTACATATTTGTGTGTAAGTTCACATGCAGATGACTTTAAAACTAACACATCTGATTTCTATATCCGTTTTAGCATGGTGATTAATGCAGTGTTCATTATCAACTTGACAGGATCTAGAATCACCTAGGAAACAAGCCTCTGGCCATGCTAGTGTGGGACTCTCTGGCCTGGGCTGTTAGATGGAAAGACTCTTACGTGGAGTGAGTGGTACCTTTCCCTAGACTTAGATCCTGGGCCACATACGAAGGAGCGAGCTGAGCCTGAGCCTCCTAACTGTGGGTACAGAGTACAGGTGCCCCCTGCTCCTGCCAGATGGACTGTATCCCTAGAACTATAAGCTGAGGTAAACCCTTCTTTTTCCCCAGTTGCTTCCTGTTAGGTCAGGCCCACTGTCACACAGTGGGAGAGCCAGTAAAATAAAGTTCTCAGAATGACTGAAGCGCAAGTACAGAGCCCTTACATACCAGCTCTCTCACCAATCATTGCCAAGTTTCTTCTGCTTGTCTTGCACTGGTGACTTGGCACCTTATTTGCAATCCAGTAGTAATTTTGACACTGCAGTTCCTTGGGCGCACCCATGATCTTGGGCAATTCTGTACTCCGGACAGAAGAACAAAGTCTGTGTCGGCCCAAATCTCTTCCTCCCTCAGTGGTTTTCAGTTCATTTGCTAGTCTAAGCTTCGCTTTTGTTGTTTTGTGAGACAGGGTTTCTCCGTGTAGCCCTAGCTGTCTTAGAACTCACTCTGTAGACCAGGCTGGCCTTGAACTCAGGGATCCACCTGCCTCTGGAGTGCTGGCATTAAAGGTGTGCACCATCACTGCCTGGCTACTAGTGCCAGCTTTTGCCACCCGTTCTAGCAGCCGAGACGTTAAACTGCTCGTCTCCTTGTATTTAACGGCTGCCCCCACTTAAAGTAGTAGGCACTTTGTGAGGTCTGAATTTGGTCAAACGAAAGCAGACTCTGTGTTTTGGCAGGAGTGACTCCAAAGGTTAAATGACAGGGTGTCTAGGAGCTGGACTTCGGAGCTGTTTCTTTATGGTTCATCTGCTCTCCATGATGGTTAGATGGCCCCTTTTCACTGTGATTCTGATTTTAGAACTGTTTATTTTCAAAGTTACCACAGAAATCCTGTGAGATTTTGGCCCTTATTAGTTCAGGTGTTCCCTTCTAGAAATGTCCCCAGATTGTTGTTAGCCTTTAAAAAAAAATGTCCAGAATTCTCCAAAAGGCGACTTTGATCATTTCTCCCCCAGTGTCCTGTGGCTCTTGTAGAAGAGAGAGATCTGTGGCGTTCTTGCTCCCTGGTTCCAACGTAATTTCTCCCACTGTCTGGACTAGAGGCTGGTTCTTCTCAAGCAAAGGACTGTATGACAGCGATGTGTCCTAGGCCACTTTCCCCCAAAGTTAGCTAAGGAGGAGAACTCCTGCCCCAGAAGGAAGAAATACCAAGGTTGTGAGGAACAGACCAGAGTACAAGCGCAACCTCGAGTAACCGAGTGGTTTAGACCACACCCTGACCCCAGTTTAACTTTGACTCTGAGGCGCTCTGGAGGGTAAAGCCTCACCTCAGTTGCTCTACTCAAGACAAGGAAGGTTCTCACCATAGGGTGCAGTGCGTCCCTGCCC
This sequence comes from Mus pahari, assembly GCF_900095145.1. Lineage (NCBI taxonomy): Eukaryota > Metazoa > Chordata > Mammalia > Rodentia > Muridae > Mus > Mus pahari. The sequence goes on along the minus strand of NC_034599.1, from coordinate 110,462,432 downwards.
CTCCCCCAGTTATGTATTGAAGTCGGAATATTGAGTACCTCTTAACTGACTGTATTTGAAGACAAGCTAAAGAGACAAATTACAATGAGGTCATGTGGGTGGGCCGTCATCCAATATGATTGGCTTCCTTGTAAGAAGGACATAGAACATGAACACAGACTCACACAAAGGTATGACCGTGTAAAAACATGTAGAGAAGATAACCGTTTATTCGCCAGGTGCAGAGGGTTCAGAGAAATCAACACGGCTAATACCCTGAACTCAGACTTCTGGCTTTTAGACTGCGGGAAATGAACTTACTTCTGTAAGTAAGTTTGTAAGATTTTGAATGAATTTGGTGGTTTTTTTATACTGCTGTTGGTGGGCTGTCAGTTACAAGGAATTCCCAGCTATCTGTGCCCGGGTCTAAAACAGCTTCAACAGCCAGAAGGCAGAGCTGCAAAAGCTGTAAAAGCAGAAGCTGGAGAGGGAACCCCGCCCTGGTACCCATTGTCTGAGAGACACAGTGTGCTAGGATTTACCTTAGAGTTTTTGGTTGCATACAAGAGAAACCATTCCTCGGAGGTTAAAGTAGAAAATAAGCCTATTAAATCATATTAATCTCTTCATCACTTATAAGAAGCTTGGAAAATATTTCCCAGGATTACATAAGAATTAACAGTGCCCAGTGTGGTGTTTAATTTTGATTGGCAGCTTGATTGGATTAGAGAAGCCTACAGAATCGGCGTGGCACCCCCAGGTCTATTTGTAAGGGCATTTCTGGAGAGGATTAGCTGAGGGTGAAGGATCTACCATGAATGAGGATGGTGGCATCTTAAGGGCTGGGGATACAGACTGGATAAAATGAGGGTGCAAGGGTGTCCACATGAGGGCCAGCATTCTTCTCTCTGTTTCTGGTCTACTGAGGGTGAGGAAGCAGGCATAAAGAGACACTGGTCTCTCCCCACCTCCCTGTGACAGACTGTGTCCCCCTAAACCATGATCGAGGCAAAAACCTCTTCTCAGGCTGTTTCTTATCAAGTAGTTGGTCACAGACACGATAAAGTCACTCACACTCAGATATCCTAATAGAATGGGTTCTGTGGAGATACCATTAATGTATACTTTAAACAATAGGGCTGGCATTCTGGAAGTAATTCATGTATAACAAAGGACTGGGAGACAATGCCTTGCTTGACCTATCTTCTTCCAGTTCAGTGTTTGACTGTTGTGTCTGGTGGGTATGCCCTTGGATTGGATTATCTTGAGGAAGGCTACAAAAGAGAGAGTCAAGACTTCATATAGAAATAGGTCCTCTGCTTCACACCAGGACAGAAAGGCAGGGGATCTTCTGATATAGCAAGAACAAATCTTCCAGGGTTCCAACATTCTATCTACATACTGGAGATGGTCCTTCACAGGAGGCATGCCATTTCACCTGCTGAACGTGAGGATGCAGACACAAGGGGACACTGCCACCCCTTCCCACACCTCCCTGTGATAGACTGTGTCTCCTCAAACCATGAGCAAGCTCAAAACTTCTCCTAAGTTAGGCTGCTTCATTACAATAACTATAACACTGTGTCCCCAACTGTCAATTAATTGTGCCGTAATTGCCTAGTTAATCATATGTTATATCTCGTCCTCTCAACTGCGTTTCAAAGGACAGTGAACTAAAATTGCATTATAGCATCAATTTTATCTCACATTGAGCTAGGGAGATGGCTCGGAATCCAGAGTGCTTACCTTGTAGGCATGACTTGAGTTGGATCCTGAAAACCACACATAAAAAGTTGTACATAGTGGCCCATGCTTCTCATTTCAGCACCAAGGGAGGCAGAGACAGGCAAGTCTCTGGGACATTCTGACCAAGCAGCATAGCCCACTTGACAAGTTCTGGGCTATTGAGGGACAGGGAGAGAGTGACCGATGTAGAAAGAGAGAAAGGGGAGAGATGGAGGGGAAAAAGGAGAGAAGGAGGTGGGGTGAAAGAGGATGGCACTTGAGGACTAGTCACCCAAAGTTGTCCCCTGTCCTCCATGTATATGTGGGCACATATGCACCTGGTACTCCAACACACACACACACACACACACACACACACACACACACACA
>NC_034599.1:110439390-110459453 GCF_900095145.1 Mus pahari | reverse complement strand
AGAGAGGCCCCTTGGTCTTGCAAACTTTATATGCCCCAGTACAGGGGAATGAACACCAGGGCCAAGAAGGGGGAGTGGGTGGGTAGGTTAGCATGGGTGGGGAGGTTATAGGGGACTTTGGGGATAGCATTTGAAATGTAAATGAAGTAAATACCTAATAAAAATTGAAAAAAAAAAAGAAAGAAAGAAATACCAGCAACTCCAGAGACTAAGGGAACCCAGGGGCGTGTCCAATCATCTAGATATTCTTCTACTTCGTTTTCCTTTCCTTTCTTTTGTTTGAGCCTTTAAGATAGTTCAAGTTTATGGCTAGAGGTTCTCCTTTGGGGGGCACTGCCCTACCCTGAACCCACACAGCTGCTCACTCATCTTCCTTCCCTCCACATTTGCTTGTCAGAAACAGTCTTTCTTCTGCCTGAGCTTGGACAAGTCCCTGATGCTCTCCTTCCTTCTCTTCCTTTCCTCCCTCTTTCTCTGTTGCCCCCTGCTTTTCTTCCTTCCTCTGCAAGTCTCCTTCCTCATCACTTTCTTCTCTGCCTTCTCCTGTTTCTTCCTCCTGCCCCCCTCTTCCTTCTTGAACCTGCCCTTCATGGTTTGGCTTTAGCTGTGAACTCTATGGTGCTCATGAGTTTCCTCTAGGCCAAGGATGGCTTCATGGGGCTTTGGACAAGGTGAGTGTAGACTGCTGTACGATTAGAGGAACCTTGCTATGTGGTTTCTGTCGGGAAACAACGTGCCACAACCTGAGTAACTTAGCACTGCAGGAATCTACTGTCTCAGTTCTAGAAGCTAGAAACAAAAGGGTTGGCCAAACCTGCTCCCTGCGAAGTCATTAATCAGCACCCTTCCATGTCTCTGCATGTCTGAAGTCAGAGCTTCATGAACTTAAAGGATACCCCAACCATGTGCTTCTTCATCCTACCCTTTCTCCTGTGTCTCTGTATACGTACATTTCCTTCTTTATAGAATATGGGATCCTATCACCTTGGCTCAGAACATAGTTAATGACTTCATTGTGACTTGATTAGCTCTATAAAACCCTATTTTCAAAAATATTCTATTCACTAGGGATGCATTGATCATAAAGTCAACATATAGATTTTATGAATGTGCATTAGATTTGTGATCTAATTCATATGTCAAATGATGAGGATATAGATAATTTTAATGGCCACAGAGTAATGCTGTTACTGGGGAAGGAAGACATTTATTTATAATTAAACTTAAGCATGAATGGATTATATATAACTTTAATATGAAGAAAATACACTTAGTCAATGAATCTCCAGTCTTCAAGCTATTATTTAATTTTCTCTCTGGTTTTTCCTGCTAAAGAACACTTCTATAGTTTTGTTTTCAACAAAGAATAAATATTCCTAGCAATAAGATCTCTTGGAGTTGACGAAACTCAAATGGGATGTACTCACACAGGCTCTGGGCACGCAGGGCCATGCTCAGCTCTAATGCCCACTCCTTGATGTGAATGAGGGTATTACATTGCCCATCTTCTCAGAGAGATGACATAAGCCTTGGGAATGAGAAGAACCACAAAAAACAAATGCTGTAACCATGCTTTCTTAGATGGCTATGAAGAGAACCTTGTGGAAAACAAATTCTCCATGCTCTTACTGAGATATGGTATGCAGAGTTAGGCCTCTTTAATCAAATCCAAGATGGGGGCAGTAGGGATGGATCCTGCTGCATTTACAGCTGCACTTGCAATGGGGAGGGGGCTGCAGCTTAGACTTTTAGAAGGATACTTGGAACTTTGAAAACAAGCCATTGGAGACATCGGAATCTCTGTTTTGGTAAACCCAATTTTGGCTGTATTTCAGTTCTGTACTGGTCACTTGGGACAGGAAACTTGGAGTCACAGACAACCCCATTCAGAGGTGCCTTGTGGGCCCTGGGGGTGGGAGAATAACTAAGCCAGGATAGTGCTTGTCTTACAAGTGTGAGGAACTGACCCTGACTCCCTTCCCACAATCCATATTAAAACTGGCTGTGATAGTCTATGCTTATAGTCCTCCAGAGCTGGGGATGTGGGCACAACTGGATCTCTGGGCCTGGAGAGGTGGGCACAGCTGGATCTCTGGATTTCATTGACCAGCCAGCCTGACCTACTTGGCAGGCTTCAGGCCAGTAAGAGACCCCATTTGAAAGAAGTTAAAATAAGGTGTCTGGTGACTGAGGGATGTCCTCTGGACATCAGGACTGTCCTGCCTGCATAGACATACACATAAATGTGCATCTGCAAAACACACACATACAGAGAGAGAGAGAGAGAGAGAGAGAGAGAGAGAGAGAGAGAGAGAGAGAGAGAGAGGAGAGAGACCCTCAAACACACTTAAGGATCTTGTTTGAATGAGCCCTCAGGGCCAAGGCTTTGGATCAGGCAATGCTTGGAAGGATCCTGGCCTTTCATCTTCCTCAACCTGACTCCACCCTGTGAGCTGAACAGTACTTGAAACTGGGACTAGGGCAGCTGTCTCTAAGCAGGTTCCTGCTGGCTCCTGTGCCCAGCCTACCTGCTGTGGGATTACTCATGAAGAGAAGTTGTTCAGAGAATGACACTTGTCATGTAGATGAGCCTGCTCTTTTGCTATAGCCCCTGTAGTTGTGATTTCTTTGGGTAAGGTGCCTGTACTGGATGTCTCTCCACACCCTACCTATTGAGTGTGTTCTCTAGTAAATAAATAGAAAAGCAACGACCCATTTCCGATGCTCTGTTAAAGCCACAGGTATGTCACTTGACTAGTTTGGTGACATTATTTTCCCTAGTGAATGTCTTAGGGTCCGGGAAAATGAGGAAAGTGCTAAAAACTAGTGCTACACGGTGGTCTTTGAATCTCTATTACTTTTGTGGGTCTTTTCTGTAAGAGCTGAGAGACTTAAGTAGCTAATAGAGAATCAAATAGAAATCTCATCCCATAAGTCAAATGGGGTTCATCAATATTAACTCCGACATAATGACCAAGGACTGATTGATAATGATCTAAAACAGGGGTACCCCATATGCTCATTCTGGGTGACTATTGAAAGGATTCCTACTTTAACGTGAGTACCAGCTCAGCAGATCTCTCCAGGAGGCTCCTCATTGTGCTCCTCTCTGGCACACACAGGACTTTAACTTTTATCAGTTAGCATGACAAAGAAATCAGATCCCAGAGGGTTTTGTAGAGTTGCATTCAGTGGCAAGGAAGGGAGGCATGGCAGGATAGGGAGACATGGCAAGACAGGGAGCAAGAGGATGAAGACTGGAAAGGGAAGAAGACAGAAGACGAATTACACCCTAACCTTGTTTTGACCTCTACCAAGAAATCCTTCTTCAAATTAGAGTAAGAAGCCTTTGCCACCCAACCCTCCACTGTCTGCAGACACACGAACGTCTTCATGTGGAGCTGGCGTATTAACAGTGCATAATATAGTTAAGCTGGTATTTCTCTCTGTATAGCATTCTACTATACAAATCCAAATTACAATGTGTCCTCATATGTAAGTAAAGCCACGCTGATCCCTCTGCTGTATCCTGCAGAGTTAATTCATAGGTTTAACATTTTCAATGACTTGGTAATAGTCTGAACAAATTGAAAGACTGTAAAGTATGTGCTGAAGGACTGAAGGACTAGTCTCCAATGGATGAGGGGAGGGAAAGCCTGCCTAGGAAACGGGAAGTGAACTGGGCTTCATGGGTTAGAATTTCAACTTCCTTATTCACAATTTTGAACAAAATCTTGAAGATAGCAGAAACTTGCTCTCCAGTGACAGGTCAGGTAATGTTACTGAGTCCTCTGTGTGAATGATGTTACTGAGTCCTCTGTGTGGGTGATATTACTGAGTCCTCTTTGTGAGTGATGTTACTGAGTCCTCTGTGTGGGTGATGTTACTGAGACCTCTGAGTGTAGAAGTCTGACCTGTGGTCCACCAACTTTAGCATCACGTGGGAGCTGGAACATTACAGGTTGAGGAGCTTGCCCAGTCATTAAGGCCCTTGCCATGCAAGCATGAACAATGGTGTTCAGCTCCTTAGAAAGGCACACAAAAGCTAGCAGAGATGGCGGCCTTCCTGTAATCCCAGCCTGAGAGGACAGAGGAAGCTAGCTAGGGAGGCTACCATATTGATGAGGTCTGAATTTTATTGAGAGACCTGACCTCAATGGGTGAGATGGAAGAGTAGCTGAGGGTAACTCCTGACAGGAACTTCAGGCCGCAACATACACATCACATGGGAAAAAATAAAAGCCCAAACACAGACAATCTGAGGCTTCACCCCAGGCTGTGGAATTAGACTCTGAAATATCACCAAAGTGCTGGGCAATTCTCATTTTCTATGTATGGCACCTTCACATCAAGTGTGTGGTAATATGCTGCAACAGTCTACACATGATGTGTAGGAAACATTTGATGGCCATCACCTTTAGAGAAGAATGCAGGACAAATGAGTTCACCCCCAAAAGATCAGGTCAGATCTAAACCCCCAAAGTAAGCAAACTCCAGATCAGAAGGACCACACGTGGATGGGTGGGTAAGCAGTGACCCGAAACACACCCACCTTTAATTTTATTTCTTTATAGCACAGGCAGAACTGATTAGCAGAATGGCTGGGGACATTCACAGTGCCTGAAAAGCCATTTTCATTCATATCTCGTGCTCAAAACGTAAATGCATTCTTGTGTTATGAAGAATTTCACACACAAGTCTTGAAACATATTCTTTGATTAGGCAATGGATATTCTTTTATGATTGGAAGATTTAAACCTTAATCCTCAAAAACTCTGGTAATCCATGACTTTCCTTATGTTCCCCTTTTCACACAAAAGCAGCGCTGGTCTTCTTCTGTACTGGCTGGGCATGACTGAAGCGTGTAGGACATTTCAATTCCAGCCCAAAATTGACAGTATGGTCTCCGATCTTTGTCTTGAGGAGCCGCCATTGATCTAGGAGAAAGAGCAGTGGACGTGAGTAAGTACCCTGCCAGTAAATACTTGTAAGCACAGGAAGTTTTGGAAAACGTAACCTATTCGTTTACATCACTGAGCTGCGTCAGAACAGGTTTACTTGGGGTTTAGGAGGTGTGGGAAAGAATCAGCAGTAACAAGGTCAAAGGTGCCCCGCTTATCAAACAGGCACCCGGGGCCCCACTCGTAATGGCTGACTGAGGGAAATAGATCTTAGAGTTGAGGGCTCCTCCCTCCCTCCCTGTGCAAGCCCCTGAGTGAATCCCAGGCTTATCAACCATCAAGTTCACAGCATTGTGAGGGAAAAGGTACACATCATGCCCTCTGCACTTTCCCGATCTGGAGCCACTTTCCCATCAAGTCCGAGTGCTTGAGAAGTCTTGAATACCTCTTCCTGAGCTTTCTCTACGCACCATAGCCTATCTCCTCCCTCTCTTCCTCCATTGCTCTGCTCCTCCCCCCAGAGGTCTAGGGATGACATCATCAGCTGTAGGTACAGGAAAGCTGACCTAGACCAAAGGACTTGTAAGCATATCAAAGAACAGAAGTAAAAGGCGGACTGCTTGGCCATCACAGGGTCCAAGTGATCTTATCAAGGTCCCAGACTCCTTCCAACTCTGTGAGCCATATTTACCGACTGTTGTCTCCCCTTGTTTGTCCGGAAGTGATGATCCCAGTTCTAAGTATCTTTTGTAATCAAACACTTATTCTTTGAGAATTCTACACATTTATCAATTTTTTTATTAAATATCAATTCTATTTTTAATGTATTGGAGCAGGGTGGACATATATGTGGAGAACAGAGGACAGCTTACTGAAGTCAGTTCTCTCCTTCCACTGTATGGGTGGGGCCTATGGACTGCATTGCAGCTGTCGGGCTTGGCTAAGCCACTGCATTGGCCCCAAGCACCTGTCTTACCTTCACAGTGAAATACTGAGCTGAAAAAGAAATGACCGCGTGGCACAAGGGGGTGCTTCCTCCCTCTGCTTTAATCAGGGAGGAAAATCTCACACAGAAGCCACCTTCCGGACATTGAGTTACGCCTCCTACTCCACAACTGTTAGCTGCAAGAAAGGCCGAGAAAGAAAGTATTTGGCTTTTAAAAATCCTCATTAGTGGGAGACAGATGAGCCAGAAAGGCTTGGGGAATAGCTGATGTGCGGGTCACCGACAAGATCTGAGGAGCATATGGAGCAATAGAATTGGCCAACTTCACAGCCTCCCTCTGAGCTGTCTGCTTTGGAGAGGCCCTGTGTCATTCTGTCGAGTTCTAGTGTGCTTGTGAATCCCTCACAGACTTCAGTGGCACAGACTACCGCAGCTCTGGGGCGGAGCCCGAGAACTTGTTTCACTGGTATCTGCTCAGCAATGTCCTGTATTTTGTCTACTCTAACAATTCCTGAAAAGTCTAGTATGTCAGTCACAGGAAGTAAGTCATTATTTCTCTGGCAATGCTACTATCATCATGCTTTGTTTAATGACAAGCATGGCACAGAGTTATTTAAAACTGTGCCAGTGTATAGGATTTTAGTTATATTGAGAATAAACAGATTTTTTTTATATAGTAATACGTGTTTGACTGGAGTCAACCTGCTTCCACACAGGCTGTTCAGTGCTATCGCCAAGTTGGCTGAAGAGAGCTCGTATTCCAAAGCCACAGCGCTACACAGGGCTTTCATGAGCGACAGAGATTTTATATCTGTATGTCCATCATGGCAGAAACACGTCACTTGTGGCTACCGATACAGTATGACTAATCCAGCAGAGGATCTCCTCATTCAATTTCATTATATTTTTATTAATTTACCTTGGAGTCGTTCATGCCATCTGTGATGGTAACTGCCACATTAACAGACATCTCTAAAGACATAGAAATGTTTACTTTTTTAAAACATTTTACTTAATATCCATGTGTGCATATAAGGTATCTTGCATATCCAATCCCCTCCTCATCCCTCACTCCTCTCTGCCTCTTTGCCTTCTTCATTTCATGTGCTCTCATTTATTCATCTCTATCTATCTATCTATCTATCTATCTATCTATCTATCTATCTATCTATCTATCTATCTATCTGTCTGTCTATCATCTATTATCTTTCCATCATTTATTCCCACCGAGTTCATGCACAGGCTGTGGGCTATCTTCTGCGGTGTGGGTTTGTCCCTCAAGGCCCGCCTCCCTGAAGAATGTAACAGAGTCTCCATCACCAACAGGCTACTAATTGCTGATGGTTTGTTTGTTGAATTTATTATTTATTTATTTATTTATTATTTATTTTTAATCACTGCTACCGCTTAGTTCTGAAGGTCACCACTCTCTTTTTATGTAAAATTCATGTCCAGAACTCCACTTAACCAAAGCAGAAACATAGCATGTGTTTTCTCTCATAAGTAGAATCTAGGTTTAAATGTATATGTTTGTGTAGATGTGGTGTGTGTGTGTGTGTGTGTGTGTGTGTGTGTATGTGTGTGTATGTATGTATGACTGTGTGTAGAATGTGTAGAAAAGTTTCTGTGAGAGAAGAAAAATAGGTCAAATTGGAGGGAAGAGAGAAGGAAGAGCAAGAGAGCATGGCATGGGGGGGTAGAGGGCAACGCAGGAGGAGTGCCTAACAACACAGTGTGTGTGTGTGTGTGTGTGTGTGTGTGTGTGTGTGTGTGTGTGTGTATGAAACTGCCAGGTGAGTCCCATTTCTGTTTATATTACATTGGATAATTTTAAAGTTGTGGAGACAAGAATCATGCTCTCCGGTCTGTGTGGTGTCTTCTCTGCTTTCTTCTGAATCTCCTTTTCTCATCCTGGAGCGTTTGCTTCTCTGAAGCTTGGGTTCTGCTTCACTGTGAAGTGTAGAACAAGCCAGGGCTTAAACTAAAAAGTAAATGTCTATATTTTAAAAACAATAGTTTCATTGGTTCTTTGAAAAAAAAACTCAGGTCTAGATGGATCAAGGGCCTCATCATTAAGACTTTAATAGAAGGGTAAATAGGGGAAAGCCTTGAACTTATAGACATAGGAAAGGACTTTCTGCATGAAATCCTAGTGTATTAGTTAGGATTCTCTTGAAGAAAAAAACTAATAGAAAGAATGAATGAATTAACACACACACACACACACACATGTCACTCTTTAGAATAGCTTATATGCTGTAGTCCAACAATGGCTGTATATCAATTGAGAATCCAAAAGTCCCTTAGTTGTTCTGTCCACAAGGCTGGTGTCTCATCTGGTCTTCAGTTTGTGCCAGAATCCTGTAGCTACAATTAGGCTCTAATGCCAGTGAAGGAATGAACATGCCGATGAGAAAGAGGGCACTCGGGCAAAGAGCAAAGCTTCCTTCTTCTGTGACTTTATGTGGGCTGCCACTAGAAGCCACTGTGTCCTTTATGTGGGCTGCCACTAGAAGCCACTGTGTCCTCTATGTGGGCTGCCACTGGAAGCCACTGTGTCCTTTATGTGGGCTGCCACTAGAAGCCACTGTGTCCTTTATGTGGGCTGCCACTAGAAGATGTGGCCCAGATCTCAGGTGGGTCTTCCCACTTCTAAAGATCTGGACTCATGTTGGGTCTTCCCATCTCAAACAATTTAATCAAGACAAGATCCCTTACAGGTGCACCCAGCCTCTTGGGTTTTAGTTAATTCCAGATGTGGTCAAGTTGACACGGAGAATACCGGTCACACACAGTAACCAAAGGTGAAGACCAACAATTATTAAATGGGGCCTCCTGAAATGAAACCCACCTGCACAGCAGAAAACACTATCATGCAAGTAAAGATTCTGAATGCAAAAACATCTTTACCAGCTACTCATCTGACACACAGAGAGAGTATCTACAATATAGGATGAGCTCTGAAAAAGCAAACATCAAAACAAACAAACAAACAACCCATTTTAAACATGGGGAATGGAACAAGGCATTCAAAGATGAAATGCAAATAGTTGAGAAGCAATGCTTTTAAAAGTTCAAAATCTTTAGCCCTTAGGGAAATGCAAATCGAAACCCATTTCTTCATTTGGTAACCAATCCCCCCATAAAATTAAAAAGATTAAAGAACTCTACTTAACTTTTTAAGAAACAGAGTTGTACCAAAGTGGTTTCCTGATAGATGTAAAAAGTAAAAAACATCGATTGAGTACCACGGCTACAGGGGGAGGCTGGTATTGATAAAAATTCTAAAAAAAAAAAAAGATAGGACAGGAGACTGGAGTATTTGGTTAACATTTTTATTTTGCATTGAAGATCCCACTGGCCTTTTAATTCTATATCTGTTATCTGATTTAAAGTGTTTCTCATTTTCCTAATGTGAACACGAGCTAATTATTCATGTCCAAGACACGGGTTACAGATGTGACTCCTCGTGACTGCCACTGATTCTCTCACATGTCATACAAGCAGCCTTCCATAGGAACCAAGGCTGATTCACTCGTGCCGTGTGTGGCTTACCTCCTTGTCAGGATGCATAAAGCTGATCTTCAATGTGACATCTTCCACAGAAAACATGTGGGACTGTGGGGGTCTCTCTGTTAACATCATACCCAACTTGCCATGCATGTTTTTATCCTTATGCTCTTCTAATGAGAGCGTAGGGGTTTGTTTGTATTTTTATCTTGTGTTCCTTTTGAAAAGCTCCCTTCAACTCTCTTAGTGAGGTGAATCAAAAGCTGCAATTAAAAGTCACTGAAGGGGCCCGAAGCAGGGTTTGAGGTTACAAGGATTTGTCGTTCTTGAGGAAGACCTGTCACCCATATGGTGTGGCTCACAACCACCTGTGATTCTAGCTTTAGGAGATTTGATGCCCTCTTCTGGCCTCTTCAGGCACCTACACACACAGACACACAGACACAGAAACACACACACACACACACACACACACACATATACCGTAACACACACTCACGCACACAGACATACACAGACATACTAACACTCATACAACACACAATACACACACTCATGCACACAGATACACACACACACACATATACACACACAGACACACACACATAAACACACATACAGACACACACTCATATACCACACACACACACACAGACACACACTTACACACCACACATACATAGACACCAGACACACACATGCACACTTACATGCTGCTGTTGTTGTCAAGGGTGAAAGTGAGAGAAACTGCATTTCTAGACTGTAGCATGGCTTACACATCAGCCCCACCTCCAGTGACCATTCAGCTGCATTGAAAACCTGTCTCTTAATGTTACTTTCAATGGGACTTCCCTTTTATCCTGACATAACTCTTTTCCCATGTATAATATTCCTCCTAGGTGCTTCTCCCAGACATCTAATGTCTCTGTTACAATTTAGCAGGCAAGGAATCCCATGCCATGGAGACTGTCTTTGTCTTTGGCCAAAGTCTGCAGACAGCTCAGTGATCGAGGTATATTGCTTGATACATGGCTTGTGTCCCTGTCTGGCTTTTCACTGCAGACTAAACCCATTTTTACCTTGACATGAAGAGCAGTGCTCTATAACTCACCACTGCAAAGGGAGGCTGCGTCGTCTGAAGCGAAGTCACTATTTTCTACATCCAGATGCAGCTGGCACACTTTGGCGTCTGGAAAATGGAGAAAAGAACACGTTAAGGTGAAGCCATATCATCACTCAGGTCTCTGTCCAGAGAGAGGGGAGGAACTGGAAAAATAGCAAAGTTTTAAGCAGTCTGAATACGATGGATGTAAGACTTTCAACTGCAGAGCTTCAGATTAGAGACAGGGCAGGGATCAGTCAGTCTTGAACCGATTTGCAATTTTCAAGATGTTTTAAGTGTGAGGCAAGAACCCCTACATCTCTAGATTATACAAACTTTTGTTTTAATCCCTTGAAAGGATGAAGCTGGGTAGAAAATATAAAAACTTTATGCACAGAAGAAATTGGTACTTCAAAGGCAGGCTGATACTCCAAGGAGACCACCCTACTGCTGCCTGAAGGGGCCTCTCTGTAGGCAATTCCGGGAATCTGGGAAGGCTGTTTTATTTATGTACTTATCTATATATTAATTAATCTAATATTTGACTTTCTAGACAGTATTACTATATAGTCACAGGTGTCTTAGAACTTGTGATCCTGCCTCACCTTTGAGATAGGTGGAGCTGTCTATTATTATTATTATTATTATTATTATTATTATTATTATTATTATTAATCCTTATCTGGGAGGGTGTGCGTCATGAGTGTATGTAAGTGCACTTGCATGCATGCCACAGCACACATGTAGAAGCCAGAGGACAGCTCTTATGAGCCATTCCTCTACTTCCTCGGTAACTTCTGGGCACTGAACTCAGATGTCAGGTTTGCAGGGCAAATAGTTTTACCCACAAAGCCATCTTGACACATCTTGAGAGGTGGGATTAGGAGGAACCCTGGCCCCAACTTTGCTGGTCAGGTTTTGCTGCCAACAGCAGACAGGAGGCTGGTAGTTTTCCCTGCGATCTGGGGAACACAGGTGTGGATGTGCTGGTGCGCACAGTGGGTGCTGTGCTGCTGTGCACAGTGGGTGCTCATCCTTGGGTGGTGATATATGCCCTGTGTGTATGATTCCCCTTTTTCCCCATGTACACCTTTTGATTGACACTTAGGGTGCTTCTGTTCCTGGCTATTGTAAATACTACCACGTGAGTATGGGCATGCAGATGTCCCTTTGACATCATCTCTTCACTTCTTTTGTATATGTACCCAAGCAGAAAAATTGCTGGATAAGATGATCGGTTTTTCATTTTGGGTTTGCTTTTTGAATCGCTGTATTATTTTCCATACATGTTGAATGAATTTGCATCACTACCAACAGTGTTCAAGGTTTGCTTTTTCTTTTTTCTTTTTGTTTTCTTTTTGTTTGTTTTTTTGTTTTGTTTTGTTTTTTGTTTTTTCAAGACAGGGTTTCTCTGTATAGCCCTGGCTGTCCTGGAACTCACTTTGTAGACCAAGCTGGCCTCGAACTCAGAAATCTGCCTGCCTCTGCCTCTGCCTCCCGAGTGCTGGGATTAAAGGCGTGCACCACCACCCCTGGCTAGGCTTGCTTTTTCTATACATCCTTGCTGACACACATTACCTTTAATCTTTTGATAATATTCATTTGTATTATGGTGAGGTGATATTTTATTTTGGTTTTTATGTGTACCACTATGATGATTAATGATCTTGAGCTTGTAGAATTATTATTCATTTTTTGGCATATATATATATATATATATATATATATATATATATATAGTGTCCAAGATACACCGTATGTGTGTGTGTGTGTGTGTGTGTGTGTGTGTGTACTGTTGATTTGCATCTCCTTGTGCAGGTAGCCACAGCTGTTGTGAGTTCATGAATGCAGGAGCAGTGGCCTGCCCATACTGTAGTATTTCACAGCCTCTGTCCATTCTCAGGCCCTGGCTTTCCATTCCCACTTTGAGATGTTCCAGGAGCCTAGGGAAGCTGGTCAGGGTGCTGAGATTAAGTAGCTGTTAGGTGCTCAGCCCTAAAAGGTACATGCAGATCTTGAGGGGTTTTGTTTACATCTATTTTTTGACTGTCCATCTTGTTTTTAGAGATGCCGATTTAGAGCTATTTCCCACGTCTTGCTCTTCAAATTTCTTTTAAAATTAAGGTTAGCTTACTAATTGGTGGATTTCACCACAGTATCTCTATACGTTTGTATCATTGTGTTGTATTGCCTGTTTCCTAGCGGGTTCTTTGTGTATTTGTTTTCTATTGGGCTCATGGGTACTTTATATATCCTGGATGCCAGCACCTCGTCAGACATACGATTTGTAAACACGTCCTCCCATTCAGTGCCTGCCTCTGTATTCTGTGGATAGATTCCTTGGCTGTGCAGAAGTTTTACAGTTTGATGTATTCCTTTCTGTCTATTCTGCTTTTTATAGCCAATGAGTTTGGGATCCTGTAAAACAACAAAAGTAACACGCATGCCCGGTCTAATGTCTTGAAGCATTTTTCTATGTTTCCTTGTAGCAGTTTCATAATTGTAAGCCTTACAGTTTAAGCCCGCTCCGTTCGAACTGGTTTTTTGTAACGAGTAAGAGACAAGAATCTAAGTCCCTTCTTGTTTGTATCCACTACGGCCAGGTGAAGGCACAGGGTTACTTATCTTGTGATTGATTGAAAGTAGCAGGGTTTATCACAAACAAGGACACTTGTTTTTCCTCACACTGTAAGTCCAGCGGGAAGATAGACTCAGGGATAAATGGAGCTGGCTGATGCCTTCACAGGCAGACAGTGTCCCATTTTGTCACTGTATCTTTGTGCCTTTTTTTTTTTTTTTTTTTGCATGCTTCCAATGTGACTTCCAGGTCCATCAGGATGTTTATCTCCTTATTTATTCCCACCAGGAAAGGGAAGACAGAAGCATTCTCTGAGTTGTCTTGGGTCATGGTGGGTTCCTGGAAAGAAAAGTGTGTTAATTTCCCTCCTGTTGCCATGGTAAAATACTCCAGCCAACAACTTTAACTCCACTTATATGTTCTAGTCACAGTCCATCACTGCGGGAACTTGAAGGCAGGAGCAATAGAGGTGCACTTCTGGCTGGCTTGTTCTTTGGATCGTCCTTAGCTGCCTTTCTTATACAGCCTGCTTAGGAATGGTGCCGCCCACAGTGGTCTGAGCCCTCCTACATCAATTGACAATCAAGACATTTCTCATAAACATGCCCATGGGCCAGTTTGATCTGGGAAGTTCGTCCATAGACTCTTTCCTCAGACGACTCCAGAAAGTGCCAACTTTACAGTTAGAGCTAATTAGGACAAACGACTGTCTAACAGGAATGGAAGAAAGTATGGGGTTGACGTGGGGTTGGCAAACAGTGTTGTCTATCAGTTGCTGACACATGATCCCATTCTAAAACTTGATCTGATACAATCCTCCTTACAGGTATGGAGGCGAGGCACACAAGCAGCTCTTTAAAGTTTCATAGTTGTCATCGACACTGTGGGAATTCAAGCTCCGTTAATTACTTTTTCCAGCTGCAGGGATGAAACACACCGGACAAAAAGCAGCTAAAAGGAAGAAGGTTTCTGTGCCTCACAGTTTGAGGGTGCACAGTCTCTCTTGGCAGGGAGGGGGTGGGGCAAGAGCCTGAGGCAGCTGGTCACCAGGAGGGTGGGGCAAGAGCCTGAGGCAGCTGGTCACCAGGAGGGTGGGGCAAGAGCCTGAGGCAACTGGTCTCATTGCTGTGCAGGTTGCTGTGCAGTCAGGAAGCAAACACTCAGTCCCTTCCCTTTCTTTTTATTAAGCCTGGGAGCCTAGAACTTGCAATGGTGCCGCCCACATTTAGGGTAGGTCCTTCCACCTTTATTAGCCAAGTCTAGCAACTTGACACTCAAATATATCATTTTAAAATGTTTTCATTATTTTTGTGTGTGTGTCCTTCTCTGTCTGTGTGTGCATGAGCCTACATGTGCACCCACCTATTTGGAGGTTAGAGGACATCTTATGGCAGCTGGCTCTCTCCTTGTACCACGTGGCTTCTGGGTATTGAAGGCAGGTACCAAGACCTCCCCTCCCCGTCCCCTGCCCCATATCTCTTTAAAGTCGTAACATAACCCTAGTGATTTATCTGCTAACCCAGTCTACTATTGGAATCTTAAAGGCCCTGTTGCCACTTTTTGTGATACACAGTAGGTCTTGGAGCAGAGGTCACACAGCCCTCTGGGACAGATCACCCTGTCTAGACCCCAGGCCTTTGAGGCTACATGTTTACACTGAATTAGAATTTTTATCAGTTGCTAACCTTTTTGAACCAACTGGAACAGGAGATTAATCTCATATGCCTGTGGTACCGTGTCACTAAGGCCAGAGATTTCTCACAAAGGTGAGGACATGAGGATACCAGATCTCAGTGTGCTTCTCCTCCCACAGAAAACATGTGAAGATGCAGGGGCTAAGCCAGGCACTTCCTGGTTATCTCTGCTTTAATCTGCACTCTCCCGTGAACAGGCCGAGCACCTGGGAACGTCTGCATTGTTTTATGCTTGTACGTATTTCTATTTGACACTTCAATATTGCCTCTGGTATTGTTGTCTAATGCACTTTATTATCTTAAAGTGTGTTATTTCCTGAGTTTGACAGCATGCTCGTCGGTTGTACAGAGTGGAAGAAGAGAGAGCCCTGTTCTGAGCGTGGCGGTTGGGTTGTCATGTTTCAGCCCCCTTTGGGTATGTGGAGAATTACTGCTGCTAACAGGCGTGGGGACCCAGAGCTTGGGAGACAGAGGTTGTCTTTAAAATGTAAAACTATGCTATACATAAAACATATGCATACTATGCACACACATATAGGCAGATATAGATATGTAGTATGGACTGTGTACATGTATGTGGACGTGTATATGTGCACACTGCAGCATGTATGTGGAGGACCAGAAGAGAGTCTGTTTGCTCCATTTACCTCGTGGGTCCCAGGGATCAGGGGCCCAGCACCAAGCGGCTTTATCCTTAAGGCACTGAAACCAGACCTTCAGCTGCTCTGTGGGGTTCCTGTTTCTTCTACCCTTCTCTACCCCATTATTTCTTTCCAACCCCCCCCCCCAACACTAGGTAGGAAAGAGAGAAGGTTAAGGGAGAGGGGTGACAATATCCTTAGAATCCTGCCTGCTGATGAGGGGCACTGAGTTCCTTAGGGCAAGTTTGACCTTCGCCATCACGGTGTCTGATTTCTTCTTTTCCTCTCTTTGCACAAGTGACCACTTGATAAACCACAACAGTATCTACCCCACCAGCAGCTGGCCAACCAGCCACCCCCTAGCGGGGCTTTCACATTTAGATCGCCTCTGGAAAGTCCCCAGAATTTTAAGTGTCATACACTCACAAAACCTATCTGCAGCTGTCCAAGTCTTGCCCCTGCCAGAGCACAGGGCAAATCTGCTGTGGGCAGTCTGAAGCAGCCCCGCATCCCACACGTGGGGTTCAAATGAAAACATATTCCCGTACTATTTATGTGCTTTTAAAGAAACCAGAATTCTCACGCCAAGCTGCCTCACCATCCTTTAATGCCATCTCTGCCAAGGTGGAACCCTGTGAAGACACTTCTACCTCCACTTCCTCCGCTTCTTCCTCTTCCTCGGATCAGCCTGCACCAGAGTGTGATGGTAAGATCAGAGGTCAGGTCCCATGCCCTTTGTGTTCAAATCAACTTATCTGTGTACTGCAGCGTTTTTCTGTTTTGTTAAGGTATGTATACACGCTGGGGCTGGCTTGCAGTATCTTGTAAGAACTGATCTGGTGAGTGTTTTCCCCTCCTCCCAAATCCCTACTGTTCAGATGTTGGCACCTCAATACGCTGTGCCTACACTGTGACCCAGGACAAGCTCCATCCTGTGCCAGTAGTGTGTTTCTGAGAGCAGGCAACAAGGAAGTTTCAACTTATTTACTAACTGGACTTCATGGAAGACTGTCTCAGTGGAATAAGGGGAAGAGTGACAAAACTGGGCAATTGTCCTCTTCCTCTGCCCTCTGCAGGAGCACGCACACACATTCATATGGACACGAATACACACACACACTCACACACACATTCACACACATACATGCACACACGCTCACACACACACACATTCACACACATACATGCACACACACTCACACACACATTCATTCACATACATGCACACACACTCACACACATATTCACACACATACATTCACACACATACATGCACACACACTCACACACACATTCACTCACATACATGCACACATACACATTCATTCACATACATGCACACACACTCACACACACACATACTCGCACACATGCACACACACACAGAATGTTTCAGTGGGTGGATTCTATTCTTCTCACACATGGAGGTATTGCATAAGCCACACATAGAAAACTTTGGGTGGTAAGGACTCAGCTGAGATCCATCTGAAGACACCCAGCCAGCTGCACAGAAAGAGGGTGGCACGGCCTGTGGTGCTGGCTCTCTGAGAAGGGAGAGCCCCTCAAACCACACCTTTGTTTCTCAGCAGAGAAGTGTTGATGTATTACTAGAGCCAATTTGCATAAATGCCTGCTGATTTCATAGTCTTGTAGAAATGCTATTTATACCAAATGCCAAGTATATTGAGATGTAATTTACATGTAGTGTATGCAAGGATATTAGGCATGCAGACTGGGTCATTTTGACAAATGAATACACTCATGTCATCCATTCTCTGGCAAGACAGAGAACTCATCCATCAACTCTGAGTCCCCTATGTCCTTCCCAGTCACACTCCTCCACCTTCCTAAAACCCAATTAATTAACTTTTAAAATCACTGATTTTATTTTCTTCATAATTGACCCCACCCTCCTCTATTTAGGAAATGTATATGGTGGGGCTGGAAAGATCGCTCAGTGGTTAGAGCACGCTTGCTCTTGCAGAGGAGCTGGGTTCAGTTCCCTGCACACACGAGGCAGCCCACAACCATCTATGATAGACTCTAGTTGCATGGGATTTGATGCCCTCCTCTGGCCTCCAGCCATTTGCACACATGTGGTGCACATATATTATGCAGGAAAAGCACTCATGCACAAACAATAACATAAATGATCTTTAAAGTCTATATGATAAGAACTATATGATGTGTCTTGTTAGTTTCTGTAGCCTCTGTGGGTAACAGTGGGATTTATGCCCATGATTGTAGCTTATTTCTTGCTATCACTGAGGACTTCCTGTGGCATGGATATACTGTTTAATCCCTTGTTCTTGTGTTAAGAGGCAATTAAGCCTTTCCAGATACAATATATTACAGATAAATCTTGTGGCAAGACTTCTGTATAAGGCTCGTGTGTGGCTGTAATGTATAGGTTCTCATTAATGTTGAATAAGCACCTAGGAATGGAATTCCTTGGGCAAAGGTAGATGGACATTTAACTTTGAAAGAAATATCCTAAAAAATACTCTTGCTGTTAGTCAGCTGCATATGAGCTGATTCTGTCTGTTTTCCACACAGGCTCCTAGAGTGTCATGTGCTGCCTTTTTTCCCTTTTATATTAAAATATGTCCATCTTCATACCTAAAGAGCTCTTTCATATATTTATTATTTTGTGTGTGGGGTTATGGTTTGTGAGTGTGTGTGCGTGTGTTGTGTGTGTGGTATCTGTGGTGTGTGTGTGGCGTGAGTATGTGTATGTGGTGTGTGTGGTATGGTGTGTATAGTATGTGGTGTGTGCATGTGTATTGTGGGGTGTGTGAGGGTTTGTGAATGGTGTATATATGCAGTGTGTGTGTATGTGTAGTGTGTGAATATGTGGGTGTGGTGGGTGGTATGAGGTGTGTATGTGGTGTATGGTGTGTGTAGTGTGTGGTGTGTGTGTGTGCATATGAGGTGTGTGAACGGTGTGTATGTGTGGTGTGTATATGTGTATTGTGGTGAGGGGTGTGAACGGTATGTATGTGGTGTGTGTGTGTAGAATGTGTGAATGTATATGTGTGTGGTATGAGGTGTGTAAGTGGTGTATGGTGTGTGTGGTGTGTGCATGTATATGTGTGTGAGGTGTGAATGGTGTGTGTGTGTGGTGTGTATATGTGTGTGGATGTGTGTGTGTGTGAATGGTGTGTATGTATGGTAGTGTGTGGTGTGTATATGCATATGTGTGTGGGTGTGAATGGTGTGTATATGGTGTCTCACACTCCCCTGCTCCTTTGGTTTAACTTTTTGGTTTTCAGTCTGATTTTCCTGCCTGCTTAGCTCCTTGCACAGGATTTGGACAAACAATACGCTCTGCTCCTTGTGTTTTCAGAGCAAAAGAAAACTCATGGCTGTTTTATTTCTTATGGCTTTATTTTTTAACTCTCAAGTAGGAGTGGAAAGGTTAGCGACTTTGCAGGTCTATGCCCCTTGAAGCCCAGAGCGGTGCACTAAGAAGGAGACTTGTCTCCATCAGGCGAAGAGGTCAGGACTGTCCCACAGGGTAGGAACAGCCTGGAACCTCCCTCACTTGTCCCCACTCCCTGGACGGTGTAGCCAACATAGATCACAGCTCAGGTGAACACTGTCACTTAGCTACCCTGGCAGTGTACCAGTGCCCATCACTCATCGAACCTGAGGTGGATGAAGCAGAGATGGGAAGGAAAAGCTTTCTGGCAGCAGAGGCTGACACACTTGGGTGGATATTCATAGGCAGTGCCCTCGGTACATTTTTGTCACATGTTCACAGTGGCCTCTAACCTCTGTGGCCTCACTGCTGTGCCATTTAGTTGGAATGATTTTAATACATGCCATCACTGAGATGCAGCTTTGGTGGGGTCTGAGCTAATAGAGTTAATGGTGCCAAACCTAGCTGCCCAGACCATTAAATTTTATTATTTTTTATAAGGGCATCAATTTACCAGTCATGAATGGAACTCTGTGTTTTCATTGATAATTGACTCAAATGATGTGTTTATACAAAATAGTGTGGCTGCTTGTCAGGCAACCACAGATACTGATAGGACCCCAGGTTTCTACACCTAAATTTAGAACCCTGTTAATAGCAGTAGGTGCTCTGGGACACTGCTGCCTGTATCTCATGCTGGTTGTGGGACTGGTCATATATTTGCTATTAAATCAAATGCATGATTCTATCAAATCATTTTTGTCTTTGGGACAGGCATGAATTGCCCTCAGTTGAGCTAATTGTGGTATGAAATTGGACATAGCCACAATTCTGGGGTAGTGTTCAGCCATCAGGTTCGGGATTTGGCAAGCTAGCAATATAACTTTTTATGGTTTATAGAGCTCTGTTAGCCTGCACTGGGTTATCCAGCCATGGACAAGGCACCAACTGGATTGTCTTCTCTATGACGCTGGCATAAGCTTCTCTGCAAACCACAAAGAGTGATTCTAGGGGCTGGAGAGAGCAGGTGGCTCCGTGGTTAGGAGAATTCAATTCCCAGCACCCACAGTGAGCCACACACAACCATCTGCAACTCCAGTGCCAAAGGGAACTCATGTCCTCCTTTGACCTCCTCAGGCTCCATCATACATGTGGTGCTTCCCTCCTGTCGCCCTCCATCTCTCCCTTCCCTGCCCTCTCCTCCTCTCTTCCTCTCTTCCTCTTTCTCTCTCTCTCTCTCTCTCTCTCTCTCTCTCTCTCTCTCTCTCTC
>NC_034599.1:110437705-110439330 GCF_900095145.1 Mus pahari | reverse complement strand
CACACACACACACACACACACACACACATTCATACTTTTGAAGTCCTTTCTCCTAGGCTTTCTGTTCTTCATGATGATCCTTTCCTATCAGGGGCAGGAGGGTGGTTTTTATAAGAAACCAGTAGATGGGTCATGAAATATAATAGAACTGGATTTTAAAGGCATTTTTATGGAAAGCAAGGAAATCTTTTCGTAAAAAAAAAGGTGCCATAAAAGGATCGCCCAACTCCCAAATAATTAAAGTCATCAGCTGTCAGCAGCACACAGGAGCGGGAGGCTGGTTATTTCATCTCTGTATCATGTTTTACTGATGGATTTAAAGACCTCGTGGCAGCTATTTATTTCCAGCTGAATAAGTCATTTCGGATGTTCACTCTAATAGGAGAAGGCCGATTCTTGCAAGTTATCCTCTGACACACACACACGCACACACACATACACACACTAAATGAATGACACACACACACACACACACACACACACACACACACACGCTAAATGAATGAATAAATGCACTTGCGAGTTTGTCTTGGGAGACATGGTGGAATAGGAGCTGACACCTGAGGCCACCCTCCCTCTGACCCCCACCATCCTAAGACATAACATGGAGCCTAGGACTGGTTTGCCTTGAATCATTATATGGAAGAAATTCCAAGAAAAAAAAAAAAACAAAGAGGAAAGATCTGTTTCTAGTGTGTAATTTCCCAACTGAGGGGCAGGAGCAAACTTTTGGACCAGAGAAAAGCCACACATGGTCCCTTGTAATCCTTGCACTGCAAAGATGGAGACAGGAGAGGCCTCTGAGGTTGCTGTCTTACCCATTCTCATCTGATTGGAGAGCTGAGGTTGCTGTCTTGCCCATTCTCATCTGTGATTGGAGAGCTGAGGTTGCTGTCTTACCCATTCTCATCTGTGATTGGAGAGCTTATGATTAGTGAGAGGGCCTGTCTTAAGAACTAAGGTGAACACTGAGAGAGGAAGGCTCCTGGTGCTAACCTCTGACCTCTACATGCATGTGCACACATGTGTACACACACAGGAACACATATGTGCACACACATATATCCAGAGTCAAATATTGTATTAGAAGATCTCTAGTTTCTGAGAAAGCAAAGTCTACATGGAAGGAAAAATTACATTTTTTTCTCTGCATTAAAGATATTTGAATCTGGACCCATGCAGGTTTGGAGGGCAGATATTTATTATATTCATACAATATGTCAAAAACTGAATGAGCTGTAACATTAGCAATACCAACTACACACCTCACTGACGGCCCACAAACCTGAACAGTGGACAGCATCCTCTATGCCTTCCCCACTTAACGTCCTTGAAATCCTCTTGGCATCCAGGTTGTGTTCATGTGTCACTCTTGCGCAGCAATTAGTACCCTGTGGTGACTAACGTCACTGAAGTACGCTGTGTTGAATTAGAATAGGATCTGGAGAGTCAGCTAATTCTTCAATCATTTTCTGGCATTGATACGGAATCTCTACATCCAACTGTCTGTCTGTCTTGCTGATGTCAGCCTCTATCTATCTATCTATCTATCTATCTATCTATCTATCTATCAATCATCTATCTATCTATCTATCTATCTATCTATCTATCTATCTATCTATCTA
>NC_034599.1:110407393-110436014 GCF_900095145.1 Mus pahari | reverse complement strand
CACACACACACAGAGGCACACACACAGAGGCACACACACACACACACACATAGGCACACACACAGGCAAACACACACAGAGGCACACACACACACAGGCACACACACACACATGCACACACACAAGCACCCATGTACTGCTTGCACACACTCAGACATTCACACATACTTGTGCATATGCACACATGGTTCCACACACTCATATATGCATGTGTGCATACGTGTATGCACATACAAATACTTCAGTTTCCCACACACGTTGAAACTGCCATCTTACTCAGAGAAGATACAATGTTTCTTGACTGAATGTGTAGGTGAGCTTAAATCCTAGATACGAGAATAATTTTCCAGCTTGATGTCAAACAGCAAATGGGTTGCTGTTGGCAATTCTCAGATCAGGAAGCCTTTATTTATTGCAAATAGGAGTCTCTGTTCCAAGCCCTCTGATGAGTTTAATGTGTCTTAAAGTTTCATGCTAATTATCTTGCCATTTTAATATGATCATGACCAAAAGTATTTATTGGATTTTAGCTTTCTTAATATACATTTGGTTCATGGGCTGGGGAAATGGCTCAGTGTTGAAGCATTTACGGAGCAAGTGTGAAGACTGAGTTCAGATCCCTAGCTCCCAAGGAAAAAAAATGGCAGGTGGGGACTGTGCTCAACCCATAGTTACAGCCTAGGAAGGTAGACACAGAGGATCCCCAGGTCACACTGCCTCAGGGTACTAGACATATTGGTGAGCTCTGGGTTTGATTGAGAGTCCTGCCTCAATGAACAGATTAAAGTGAGGTTGACCACAATTTTGGGCCTTCATACAGGCACTTACTTAGGTGCGGTGCTCAGACTTCACTGTACACATGTGCCCACATGCATAAGAATATTCACACACACACACACAGACACACAGACACACACACACACACACACACACACACACACACACACTATGTATAACACACATACATGAAGATGGAAACATTGTTTTTCTTTATTGGCCTCTACATGATGAGCAGAGTTTTGAAGAAAAGTGTATTTCCTAAACTGTATACATGGAAGCCACCAAAATATTTCATAAGAAAACATAGGGAGGGTTGAGGAGATAGCACAGTTGGTAGAACATTTGTCTTGCCACACAGTAGAACATGAGATGCACTTCAGAAATTATCCAGAGACCTCTGGGTTCTTCAGCCGTGTTTCATTGAACATTGTTCGTTCACAAACACTTGGAGGAATCCAGCGAAACCCACTTCAGGGACCGTTCACACCGTGTTACAGTGCCGTCAAGTATAATATACTAACATTCAAGTTTCAGTCCAGATTCATCCCAGAAAGAGGTGACAGAGTAGAGCTGGAGGAAAAACAGTTGGGCTCTGCTTACTCCAGAAAGTTCTGCAAGGTTGTTCCGCTCTGGACCAACTTTTGTCCCCATGATGATTCTATGAGTCCCTTTAATGATCCTTATGGGAAGTGTCAGCTCAGTAGCATCTAGCTAAGACTACCCACAGTCAGCACTGCCTTCTTAATGGAATAGCAGCAGCAGCAGCAGCAGCAGCAGCAACAACAACAACAACAACAACAACAACAACAACAACAAAGACATCGCTCCCAAACACACGGAAAGCGGCACACTTGGCTTAGTGTCCAAGAAAGTTCCATAGGGACCAGAGTTGTCCATAGGTCAGTCAGCACAGCATAGAGAGACTGAAAGTGTGGCACAGTCTGAACACTAGCTCTTGGGAAACTGTGTAGGCTGCCCCGTGAGACTGCAGTGCTGTGTGGCTTTCCCCAAACCCTGGGCTGCAGCCTGCTGTGGTGTGTGCTGTCTTATACAGGCTGTTTGTGGGCTGTAGCTCCTTCCGGTTTGCTTTCTGTTCCTATCATAAACACCACAATCATAGTGGCTTATCAGAGGAGTGGGGTTCTTATAGTGACATTATCACATGATATTATATTATCAGCTGGCACTCCCAGGTCACAGCCCATCCTGAGGACTCGCAGGACGATCTCTCACACTCATTGCCACAAGACTATTTGATCCATACAGTTCTTCAAGTGAGATACCCTCTTCCAAGGAGATTTTAGTTGTGTCTGTTTCACAGTAAACACTAAGAAGGACATGGCTGTTCATGATCCTAAGAGGTTATATATTTATGTGCATGTGTGTGTGCATGTGCATAGGTACATGTGCGTGCTCATATGTGATGTGCATATGTGTGCACATTTGTGTAGAAGCCAAAGGTCAACTTGGGTGTCTTTTTTCGGGAGAGCTCCCACCTTGGTTTTGAGACACTGTCTGCCATTGATCTGAGCCCTGCCTAGTGGGCTATGCTAGAAGGCCGGCAAGTCACCTCTCCCAGTGGTAGGATTAGAACTGATCACCACCACGCCTGGCTGTTTAAAAGTGGGCATTGACTCTGGAACTCAGTACCTCCCACTTCTGAAGCAAGCACTCTCCTGATGGAGCAGTTTCCCCAGGCTCAGGAGATGTATTGATTTCTGTTTTGTGTGCATGTGTGTATATTTGCACTATATGTTTGCAGTATTACAGAGGTCAGAAGAGGGCACTGTGTCCCCTGGAACTGGAGCTACAGATGTTTATGAGATACCTTGAAGATGCAGGGAATCAACCCTTGGCCTTCTGCAAGAGCAGCAAGTGCTCTTAACTGATGAGTTGTCGATCCAGCCCTTGCATCCACGTTTTTGTTGTTGTTGTTGTTCTTGTCTTGAGGTAACACTTGCCTTTTAGCTAATGAGAATTCGCTCTGTGTGTGTCTCTCTGTCTCTGTTTCTGCTTCTGTCTGTCTCTGTCTCTCTCTGTCTGTTTCTTTCTCATTCTCTCTGTCTCTGTGGTATGTGTATGTATGGTGTGTGTGTGTCTGTAGTGTGGTGTGTGTTCTAAATAATTTTTAACTTTTGAAGTTTTAGATTTACAGAAACATTGTTAACAATAGTGGAAGTTCCCACAAGCTATAAATGCACTTTCTTCTAGTAATTTTTATTGATTTCCTGGTTTTTTACTGTTGAGCTGTTGTCTCTCTATGTTACTCAGGCTGGACTTGAATTTCAGATTCTCCCACCTACCTCTGCATGCTTCCAAACCCTGCAATTATAATTTTGTGGCACCATGCTTGGCATTAATTTCTCATTTCCAATGTTTTACGTAAGTGTGGTAAGTTCGTTAGAACTGTCCAGTGCTGACGCACATCTTCTTATGTAAGTGTGGTAAGTTCGTTAGCACTGTCCAGTGCTGACACACATCTTCCACTCAGATTTCTCTTAGCTTTCTAATGTTCTTTTTATCTTGTGTCCTTTCACCTTGCAAGGCGTGGGACCCAGTCTGCAGTAGCAAGCATTTGACACTGGGCTATATACTCTTAGCTTTCTACCATCGCCACTTTTCTAATCCACACTTTGACATAGAAGGCATTAGATCTTGTCATCATGTCCTTGGCCCCTCTTGTCCATGGAACATTCTCAAGCGTCCCTTGTTTTGATGTTACTGAGGGTGTGGAGGACTTGGGCCAGGCACTTAGTGGAGTTCTCTGGTCCCTCCCCCCTTACTACAGAGCATGAGTTTGCCTTTCACTGGTGCAGTCATCCTGGACCTCCTGATTCTCTACACGGACGGTAGACTCTCTTCTCTCTCAGCCCCTACAAAGGGAGCCTCCTTGTGCACAGCCTGTGCTCTAAGGGTGGAGAGTCAGCCTCGCCTCCTGAGGACAGACCACCTACATAAATTATTTTGAGTTTTTCTCAAAAGGCTTGCCTCCTCCATCCTTTTATTTATTCAATCAATCATTTATTTATATCTGTTTGGACTCATAAATATTTATTTTAAACTTTGGGCTATGAGCCGGTACTACATTATTGATTTTGTTGCCCCAGTGGTTCCGGCTTTTGGCCATGGGAGGCCCGTTCAGTGGGCTCCCCTGTGCCTTTGATATGCCTCCATCCCCCTTGACTCTTTGAGCACATCCGGACTCTGGCACCACAAGACATCCCAATGCTCATTTTCTACCCTCTTTGTCCCAGCCCGAGAATACCAAATGCACACTTTAAAAACATCTAAGAAAATACAATTGTTTCTTTGGTGAAAAACAAAAATGTCAATGACACAATAAAAGTCTTTGATGACTTAAAAGGTCTTGGGAACACTGTGTTATTCTGTGTTTTAAAGCATTATTATGGTATTGGTGATTTGAATCATTTCTATCCTTGATGATATATTGCTCCTCATGCACCCTAAGTGGTCCTCTCCTGGGCTTTGTGTCTTAGACACCACATCACCCTCTGTACCTATAACTGGTAGCTCACAGTCTCTTACATAGCTAGCCACGTGGAGCTGTGGTTATTTATGGGGGGAGGGGTTTTCTTCATAGACCTGACCTTGACTCTGCCACCGCTACCCTCTTCACTCCAGGCTTCCTACCTGCAGGTGAAGTTTCTAGAACATACTTTTAAAATGCTGATTTACTGTGCTGCTTAAATGTGCTTTCTAGAGTCTTAAATCTGTCCTACTATAGCTCGGAAACTGATGCTTTACATTTTACTGTAACCCCAAAATGTGATCCCTTGCTATCTTGTCCTTCTGGGGATATACTAACAGATTTAGTAGCGAGTTTTCCTTTAACCATTTCTCATGACGAACTATTACATACTCAGTAAAAATGCCGTGGGATAGCTGGCTGCGAGTCAAGTTGCCATCCGCAGAAGCTGGGAAGATGACTCAGAGAGGACAGGGCCTGCCTTGGAAGCCTGAGGAACCGAATGTTGATGTTGAGCACTCACATCCAAATTGGCACAGCATTATCTCCTGTCAAAGGCCAGCGTTGACACCATGGGGTAAACTGAGTCAGGCAGCAAGGTATGGCATGGACAACTGGGGTCAGTGTTGAAAGGAGCAGATGGGTTTGGCACTAAGAGCACCCATATACAGACCAGCAGGGCACTATCTCCTGTAGTCTTTTCATCTGGGAGGGGGACGGGAGGATCCCTCAAGCTCAAGGGCCAATTGTCCTAACTGGATGTGTGAGGCTAAAGTTCAGTGACAGACCCTGACCCTAGATATAAGGCAGACTCGGAAATTCTGTGTTTTGATTGGTTGTGGTTTTATATAATGTTTCCTACATATGAGTAACATTATATAGATGAGCAGGTTGTACTTAGGTATCTAGGAAAAGAAGTGGGGAGGGGAAACGATGTAATTGTGTTATAATCCCCCCAAATAAAAGATTACACACACACACATACATACACACACACACACACACACACACACACACACACACACACACACGGTTGGGAGCAATTGAGGAAGATGTCCCATTTCAACCTCCTGCCTTCATGTGCACTTACACATGTGTATACAGCCGACACTCATTACCAGGGCAGGGCCCTGAGTCTCAGTTTTAAGGCTCACTTACTAGAGAGTTACCCTTCAGACCTGGAAATATTTCTCATCGATTTCAACTAGGAAATGGTATGAGTGCCTGTTTTAAAATATTGCTTAGAAGAATTGTTTTAGGGAGTTCACATATAACTAGGTCTTGATGAAACAGCTATTTCAAAATTACATTCTGAAAATTTTTTGATGGATATAATCTTATATATAGATTAAATTTTACATGCACAAGTATCTTAAAGACTTAATTATATTTCTCATTTATTTTTCTTCTAAAATAATGGGATAGGTCTGGACTTGGTGGTTCACTCATGGGTCCCAGCAACTGGGATGCTGAGGTAGGAAGATGACTGTAAGTTAGAGGCTAGTCTAAGTTACAGCATGAGACCCTCATACATTTAAAACCCATACGATATAAATTAATAAATAATTTATATAGCTTGAAACAAAATAGCTATGCCTGTTCCCTATTATGTATTCCTCAGAAATACTTTCATATTAAAGATGCTTTCAACAAACACAAATGGGTAAATTTGATAAGTTACGGCATTGCTATAACTGGTTTAGCCATAATTGATCAATCTGGGGCTGTTTGGAGAGTTACTTTAGTTTAAAAACAAATTTAATTTCATTTTCTACTCCATGAAATAACCGCCAAGGAGGGAGATATTTTTAACTACAGCACCGTGGGGGTATGATATTTTGTTTTCTGTTTTTGTTTTACAATGGGATAAGATTAGCTAGAAGAAAATTAAAACAGAAAAACCTCAGGAGGCTGAGGTACCCCTCCTTTAGCACACATATCAGGCTCCCTAGCAGGTTCCAGCTAAATTACAGGATAAATAAAACAACTCACGAAATGGTACAGTTCATGGTAAAACACACACTTCCTGGAAAGAGAAGCAAGGAGCTTAAGTGTAAGAATGACCTCAAGTCTGGGGGAAAGTGTAGTTGTGTCTATAGGTACTGTATTTACAATGAAGTTTCTAGGTGTCCACACTGGAAGTAGAAAGGAATGCATGGTGTCTGTCTGTCTGGTGAGGATCTGTCTATTCTTCCTTCCTTGGGTCCATTTATTCTTGAGCTGTTACTCATTTCCATTGGAGTTCAAAATGTAGGCAGAGGTATTTCAATACTATAACTTTTTCTTCCTCAAATGACTCTGATGTAATGCTTTCTGTTGCTGGATTGGTGGGAGAGTGCATTTTGGCACCAGTGGGCATTGTGTCATGAATGATACAGATGCTGTGTCCTGTCTCCTGTCTTCTTCACTGATGAAAAGGGCCAAGGTGTTCCACCTTGGTCCCTAGCTTCCTCATGGACAACACCTCCTCTAGCCCTGGAAGTCTGTTGGTCTGCTGCCCACTTCTGACCCTCTATCCCACAGTCCTCACAATTGCATACTGTGAGGAAGGGATGTCTACTCCAGCTTGTCCTGGCATGCCCCAACTCATGCTCAAAATACCCTTGACTCCTCTACTGCCTCTCTACCTCTATGGCTCCTTCTTCTGCAAGCATGATGTGTTGGCTGGCTTTCTGTCAACTTGACACAAGCTGAAGTCATGTAAGAGGAGGGAGCCTAGATTGAGAAAACACCTCCACATCAGGCAAGGCTGTAAGGCATTCTCTTAGTGATTGATGGGGGAAGGTCCAGCCCATTGTGTGCTGGGGGTCCTGGATGCTTACATAAGGAAGCAGACTGAGCAATTCATGAGTGGCTTCTGCGATACCTGCTGCCTCCAGGTTCTCCAGGTTTGAGTTTCTGCTTTGGCTTTCCCTGGAGGACTGTGACTCAGAACAGATAAACGCCCTGAGTTGCTCTTGGTCTTTGTGTTTCCTGACAGCAGCAGTAACCCTAACCAGAACGCATGACTTCATAGAACTGGCCTTGCTAAATGTTTCCCCATGTTCTGGAAAGTGGGAAGGGAACACTTTCAGACCAAAGAGAGATGGAAGAAAAACAGTTTTGTGGAGACGATTCTGTCACAGTCTCCAGCTGGCTAAGGCAGCATTTTATGGTGCTGTTAAAATAGACAACAATCAGCTTTGCAGTTAGACCTGGGCAGACACTTCTGCATGTCACCTGTGATGAGGGACGGTGCGAAGGCTTCTGGGTAGATGGACTCTGGCTTTATGGTTTGGTTTTGTTTCCATTTTTTTTTTTTACATAGCCTCATGTCTTTGACTTATGTAGCCTAAGTTAGTTTCAACTTAGTACATAGTCAAGGCTGGTCTTGAACTCCTAATCCCCCACCTCCACCCACCAAGTATATATATATAGTAAATGTGTACTGTCATGCCTGCCTCAATTTTGTACTGTTGAAACAAATGTAAACCAGATAATTATGTTTCTGTCTCTGTGTTGATAAAAAATCAGACTAGCAGAAAACTAACTCATTAATAAGAGAGAGACTGGCTACATTGATTTTAGTAGTGACTTGGCTCCACTAAAGGGCACTTTGTAAGAAAAATGAAGACATCCCATATGGAGAGCTGCAGAGTGATGGGCAGCAAGCAGGGACAGTGGAGCACAGACAGGGCACAGCTGAAGATTGCTTGTTGGGGTGAGGGAAAATAAATTCACTCTCGTTGAATGTTGCTGAGTATGGACTCCACAGTAAAGGCATAGTGACTGTTGAAGGCCACCCAGTTCCTAAGAAGGAGCTTTAGAATGGGGCTGAGGGCATTTAGTCACAGTGTGCTTCTGCCTTCGTAGAAAAATCAACCCTCTTTCTTCCCCGAGAAGGCCAATGAATCAAGATATATTTAAATGGAAGGATACCTGCATATTATTTCTCAATTTAAAGAACTTTGTGTGTGTGTGTGTGTGTGTGTGTGTGTGTGTGTGTGTGTGTGTGGTATAGGCATGTGTGTGCGTGTATGTGCGTGTGCGTGTGTGTGTGTGGTATAGGCGTGTGTGTGCATGTTCAGGTATGTGTACATGTGTGTGAAGGTTCATTGTGTGAAGGTCTTCCTCAGTTATTCTCCAGGTTACATTTTGAGATCAGGTCTCTCAGTGTGGAGCTTGCCAACTCACATAGCCTGACTGACTGCCAGTCACAGTCCTGACTCTGCCTCCCCAGGCATACATTGTTGTTTCAGGCTTTCTGTGTGGTGCCGGGGAATCTAAGCTGGGGTATCACATTGATAACGTAAGTACTTTACTGACCGACACATCTTCCCAGCCCTCAGATTCACCAATGTCATCAAAACTGAAATTATACATAGCCAAATAGGGTCAAAGGGGAAAAAAACCCAAACATTTGGACAAAACTATTTTATGATTGGACTTTTCTACAAAGTAAACTTAATTCAGTGCATCTGCTACTGTTATTGTAAAATGTAACTTCCATTTTCCTGAATTAATTATCACCTCCAAGTCTTACTGCCTATGTCTGCTAACCCAGGCCCAGAAGCTCCTGGCATCTAAACAATCTTATCTAGGCCTGGAATGTTTGCATGTCCTATTCTCTCAAATCTTTCTCTGATTCGTCACTTTGTCTGCCACTCAATCACTTTCAAACGTGGGTGCTTGCTTCTACAAACTAACTTTACCTTCATTGTTTGGGATTAAAGGTATGTGCTAAGGGTGAGCCACACCACAACTAAAAACAGGTTTTTCCCATAGACAACACAATCTCAGGGATTCACAGAGTGATCAAACATCCTGCAGCAGTCTGTAGTAGAGGCCAATCAACAGTGGTCAGGGCTCAGATATTTTTACATAATAATTTTGATTTGAAAAGTTATTATGTGGGTGGATGGTATTGTGTTTTGTTTTGTTTTGTTTTGTTTTTGAGAGAGAGATTTGGTTTATAACCCTGGCTGTCTGGAATTCACTATGTAAACCAAGCTTGAACTCACAGATACATCTGCTCCTGCTTCCCAAATGATGGGATTAGAGGCATGTCTAAGACACCTAGCATGTTTGGGGGATAAGTCTGTGTATCATGAGTGTGCCGGGTGCCCAAGGAGGCCACAAGAAGGCGTTGGATCCCATGGAGCTAAAGTTACAGATAGTTGTGAGCCGCCATGTGTATGCTGAGCGTTGAACCCGTGAGCCGCCGTGTGTGTGCTGAGCGTTGAACCCGTGAGCCGCCGTGTGTACGCTGAGCGTTGACTCCAGGTCCTCTGGAAGCCAGGTGCTTCTTCATCTCTCCAGCCCCGCAGTGATACGGTTTAAAATTTATTCTTTGAACATTCCAAACAAGATGAGAATATAGCTTGATCAGATACAACTCCTCTAACTTCCCCTGTCCTCCAACATGTCCAACCCCATGCCCTCTTTTTATAATTCTGTAAGTTTATTAAACCAGTTATCTCATAACTGATAATTCTGCTGTTGCAGCAAAAAAGGCATAGATATTATATAAACATAAATTTTTAGCTCTTTGCTGTAAAACTATCCTATATCTATGTATAGTTTTGTATATATGCATACACATACATACATACACATACATACATGCAGAGAGAGAGAGAGTCAGAGAGAGAGAGAGAGAGAGCTGTTGAATTTGAACATGAATACTGGCACCTAGAGAAAACATCTGAAAGCCTGGGACACTGGTCCATCATTGTTTGCTAGGAACACTGTTACCAGGAATGCTTCAAGAAAAATAGGCTCAAGCACTTTGAAATGTAAGATGTTGGTGCAGTTATTGTTTCTGAAAATAGATATTAGCTGTTTCTTTTGTGTGTTTGTATTTTGCAATAGGGCCTCATGTAGCTCAAATGGTCTTGAGCTCTTAATGTAGTTGAGGTTGACCCTGAACTTCTGATCCTCCTGCCTCAGCCTCCATAGTGAATGGACAGCAGGCATCTGCCACCTCACCTGGCTTTTGGGGGTGCAGAAGATTAAACCAGAACTTCCTGAATGTGAGACAAGGACCCCACAACCAAGCTAGATCCCCAGACCCAGTGGGTCAGTTTCTAAGCACGGCTCTACATAAATACTGCTCATTGGCGTTTCGCTATCTCACCAAGACTGTTTAAACATGAACGTTCTTAATACATGCATCCTACTGTGTACAGAGCCTACGTTTTTGAATGTTAGCACATCAAACTCAGTCAGATCCCCCACGTGCCTTCCTTGTCTTCCTCTGCTCCCATTTGAAAATGTGTTTTATCCATATTTCCCCTTAAATATTTCAATTCATTAAAAGACAGTGGCAGTAGAACTGGGAAAGAAGAAATTGAACATCATTAAACCAGAACCATTTAGGGAATTTACTGCAGGGGAATTAGAAGGTGGAGGTGCCAGAGGGCCAGAATTATAAACAATGGAGGAACGCTTCATGCATATACACACTCGTGTAATGACTTCTAATGTCCTACTGTATGCTGGGGTTTGTGATACGTGCCGCAAAGGGGTCACTCAGTGTAACGCAAGCCCGGCTCTGCTCCGTGGGCAGGGTTTTTTAAATCAGAATTTCACTGCTTCTAAGTGAATATGGTAGATAAAAGAGGCTATTTGTAAATGTTCAATTTCTTAATTGAACTGCCGAGGTAGTAGGCAGGTGAGACTGGTGGGTAAGGCTGACAACTTGAATTTAGTCCTCAGTGAAGGAGAGAAGTTAGTCCTGAGCATTGCCCTCTGACCTCCACAGGCATGTCATTGTACAGATGACCATTCCTGTCCTCAAGTCAATTCCTGGCTTAGGAGATTTTTGCCAGGAAGGAAGTCATCCCAGCTAGCTAAACAATAGGCACTGTTTATAACTCCAGTGAAACTTGTTGGCCATGAATATTAATTGTATTTACTAGGGCCTCTGAACTCTTCATCCATTTATCAGTCCAATCTTGGGTCATATTCTTTAGCAGCTGTATTCATTGATTATCCCATTACTGTCCCAAAATGCCCAACAAAGGCAGATAGAGGAAGGACAAATCTATTTCAGTTTGTAGTTTGAGTATTGTCCATTGAGGTGGAGAAGGTGGGGTGGCTGGAGCAAGGATCTGGGCTTAATTTCCAGCAGTAAAATGGAAAGAAGGAAGGAAGAATGTGAATGAAGAGAGAGAGGGAGGGAAGGAGGGAGGGAGGGAGGGAGGGAGGGANGGAGGGANGGAAGGAAGGAAGGAAGGAAGGAAGGAAGGAAGGAAGGAAGGAAGGAAGGAAGGAAGGCAGGCAGGCAGGCGAGGAAGGACTTGTGGGTTAATTAAGTGGCAGTGAAATTAGTCTGGCTGGTGACTCAGAACTGGGAGGTTTGGACACAGATAGATGGGGCCAGTGTAAGGAGATGGAGAAGAAGGATGCGAGATCAGCATGCAGGGATAGGACCAGTAGCTATGCAGTGTCAACGACAGCCACCATTTCCCCAGAAACCTGGGGAGAGTTGGTGGGGGTGGGTGTTAATATTTTCTTAGGAGGCTCAGAGAAAATCTCTGGCCTGAAGAAGCATGGGACACAGATCTCTGTTACATCATCAAGTTTGTGGTACTTCTGCAAAGTATTCCTGGGAGGGTCACAGTGCTGAGCAGGAATGTGGAGTGAGAGAGGGATTGAAGATAATGTCTGAGCAAAGGATGCTGGCCAATACGCATGCCTCCTGGTAATGAAAAAATATTTACAAATAAGATGTTCCAGAGACATCAAAGGTAATGCTCAGTACACTCAGACACCACAATTACCACCAGAAACCACAGGACATGGGAAAGACTCACAAAAATGTAGATATTGCAATTGTTGGGTTCAAACTGATTGCTATGTTTAAATGAATAAAAGAGAAGTTATAAATAAAACAGGAAGCCAGAGCTTAGAAGACAAATTGCATGTGAGCGGAGAGGAATGTGGTGATGTCTGAAGAAGACAATATCTGCCTGGGTGCTGCCTGCACCAGACAGGACAGTGGTGAAGGGAGAATCTGTGAATGACGAGAGGTCAGAAAATGCTAGACGGATCACAGCAAAGCAAGGCGGACATTGGAAACTGCAGACAGGGCCATGGAAAGGGAAAGAGCCAACAGAGGCCTGCCTTGCTGTGGGCCAGGCTCTGGAGAGACGAATGAGAGCCCTGTAGTGAAACTGTGTTACAAGACCTTGACTATATAGAAAATAGACATGACGAAGAAGTCAAGCTTTAGCTATTGTGGGAAAACCTGGCTGGTTTTAGTTATTTGATTGTTGATAGAGAAAATATAAGTGGCTATTAAGTTTTACTCAATGGATTAAAAAACCATTTGCCCAACAAATATGGAATAAATGTTCTTTGTCTGCCTGTTGGTATGCATGCATTTGTGCATGTGAATGAGTTCATACATGTGAATGTGTACATGTGTGTGCATGTGTTTGTGCACGTATGTGAGTGCATCCATGTGTATGTGCACGTGTTTGTGCACATGTGTGTGCATCTGTGTGAATTCATGCATGTGAATTATACATGTGTGTGCATGTATGTCTGCCTGTGTTTGTGCGTGTATGTGCATGCATGTGTGCCTGTGTGTGTATCTACATGCATGTGTACATGCCACTGATCATTTAAGCATCAGCTGCTGTCACATTGTTTTCTTTAGACAAGTTCTCTCACTGGCTTGAACTCGTGGACTCAGTGATCCATGGATCTATCTGCTTCCACCTCCACAGCTCTAGGATTACAAGTGTGTACAACTATGGCTGGGTTGTCTGTCTGCCTGTCTGTTTGTCTGTTGACATGGGTCCCGGGGATTGCACTCAGGTCCCCATGCTTGTGAGATGAGCACTTTTCCGACTAAGCTGTCTCCAAGATCTGCATGACCCCTCCTCCTAAGCACAGAGGAATTACTTAGAAAAAACTGATAACAAACGGGGATGGCAAACTTTAAGGATTTTTCAGAGCACAGCCTATGATCACGTGTTGATAGAAATTAATAGTATAAATTGTAAGAAACTGCATGTGTTTGCACTGTGGCTCTCACATGTGAGTCTCTGAGTTCGTTTTAGAATTTGTAACTGATTTTGCCTTCTTCTGACTGCTCAAAAAAGAATAGTGTGCCTTTAGCCTCCTCTGAAGTCAATCTGGAATAGTAATCAAGTTCTAGAATTTTCCTCCATTCCCTGGGGTCATTGTTTCAGAAGGACTTTATCCTTTGGCTTCATTTGGAGCTGTGTGCTGTCCCACCATAATGCAAAGCTGTCACTCTGACTGTCCCCCTGGGTCAGAACCTCATTTCTTGAAGATCCTTTCTCCCCTTGTCCTCCCCCAGTCATTTTTCTGCTGGAGTTTTTCCCAAAAGTATGAGGGCCATTTTTCAGGTGCCTGTGCTTAAGAATGGCTTTGTTCCACAGACTCATGAGATTGATAATTTGTCAAGCTACAGAATCCTGGAATTCAAATACTACTTTTATTGTATCTTTGGAGCCACTTCTCCACTGATCAAAAAGGGCCGACTAAGAGGCCTGCGCATCTGATTCTTGCACAGGCAACCTGCTTGTTTACTTGGAATTCCTTTTCTTCAAAGATCTTTTTAGGATGTCTTTGAAGTTTCAAGTTAATGAGAATTTTTCCAAGTCTAGGATTTGGGTTTTCATCTTCCTAGCACTCCTTAAGCCCCTTAAACTTAAAAGCACATTTCTGCCTACACGTCAGGAGAAGTGTCTTTTCTTCTCTCTGTCTCAAAGATTTTTTGCTCATGTGTTTACTTTTGAGCCAAGTGGTTAAGGATGGAGGCTCTAGCCTTGGCTCTGTCAGTGTGGAGAGTCTGTTGGAATCTGAGACATGTTCACAGTTCGTGCTGCCTCCTTCCAAGGGCCATAATTAATTAACGCTCTATTTGAGTGTTTTACATGTTGGCAGACTGTAGATCAAACCACCATAATTGGAGGCTTGACCTACATGGCCACACTATTGGGAGATGGCAGGGTCTCTGTGAAGTGGGGCCTCATGGAGGTTCTTAGATCCCTTAGCACCCTCAACAATGACTATTGAATGCCCACTTTGTCTTCTTTTAGTCTCTGTTATATCTAAGATCAGACCATTTGCTCACACCAACTCTCCTGTCAATCAGAAGCTCCTTCACCAGAGGCCAAACTGTAAAGTCAATTGAGCTTTGACTCGAACCCCAGAACTGTGAGTTTAGTTCATACATCTCTACACTGTGGTCATCCTCCAGCCCCATTACCCTCACTGGTCCCTGCCTTGCTCCCTCTGAACCCAATCTTCTTCCCAACGAGTCACTGTCCTACTTTAAAAGTAAAAGTGTTGACCTCCTGAGTGTATACAAGGTTGCTGTGGCTGTGTCACCATGAATAGGGTGGTTAAGGACGAAGTTTCTATCTTGACCCAGTCTGCATGGTCATGAAGCATAAACAATGGATTAGTGGCTATAACACTGAAGAGAATAACCTGTCCCAGCTCAGGCTAACTGCCAATGACTCTTCAGGAATGACTGCGGTATTGGAAGCTCCTCCCTCATTCATGATGGGACAGTGAAGAGCCCTACCTTGTGCAGGGATGCACAGCTGCTATATGTCCAGTGATTCAAATGGCCATGCAGTATGTAGAGGATGGTAATCATGGTACCCTGCCCCCCTACTACCACCCAGCTTCTACAGTCTCTCTGCCCTCTTCCATGTTAATACCTGGGCCATGGAGGATGCCAGATGATTGTTTGTTTTAGGGCTAAACACTCCTCTGTTGCTCATTCTCAGGATGTTGACCAGACACAAGTCTCTCTCCCCATTAATTGCCACCACCACCCCCCAAAAATGTTTCTGTGCCCATAGCTCGGAGCAGCACCTCTCTGTGGTATAAACATAAACAAAAAACAACAAAAAATGGTTCTCACCTTTCTTTCCTTAATTCTATTTACAATATCATCAGACTCTTTCTAAAGTTAGGTTTCATTTGCCAGATTATCTTTACAGTATTATCAATTTGGGACCAGTTTGGTCTTTCTACATCATGCTCTTGAGTTTCTCCTCAAGTGTGTGATGATTTGTGTGTCCATATTAAGCAATGACATGCATGTATGTTTTGCTCACCGTTGGGTAATTTCATCTGTTGTATATCAGGATTTTCTCATGGTTGGAAAGCCTGGCCATCTTGGCTAATAGGAAACACAAAAGTTCAGGCTTGAATTCATATAATTATAGCTGCAGAGCAAAAGCATGAAGAAGACAACTTGACATGAAACATCAATGCTTAGTTTAGAAACCACACAGTTTCTTGAAGGAAAAGCCTTTGAATTTTTTTCCTTAAGAGTAGAGAGATAACAAATGATAGGCCTTTGCTGACACTATTGTTTAATCATACTAGATCCAAGATTTAATTTGCTCTATCTATTGACTTGGAGTCCAAGATTTATGGTGGCTGACCTACCAGAGCAGTTAGCTTAATGATCTCTAATGGTAGACACTGACAGACTGCAGCCAGGAGCCAGGTACCTGTTTGTGAAGTGTTATAATAAAACCATATCCATTCTTTTAAATACTGTCAATGTCTTTCCCTATTGTCCTGTAACAGTAGAACTGAATATTTATGATCAAGACCCTATAGATGTCTATACATCTAATTTATAGCTATGAATGCTTATAATGTAAACCAAAAAAGCTCCAGGTAGCAGCCTGAATTAGTAATTTAAAGAGCTAGGCTAGGAAAACAAGCTAGAACCAAAACCAGAAAGAAGGTATGATAAAGATTAGAGCAGAGATCAATGAGAGAGAGAGAGAGAGAGAGAGAGAGAGAGAGAGAGAGAGAGAGAGAGAGAGAGAGAGAAAAGAGAAAGCCAATGGAATAGAAAATTGTTTCCCTGAGAAGACTAATAAAATCAGCAAACGTTTAGTCAGATGAACTGAGAAGGAAGCAGAGGAGACTAAAGTCAGAAATTACAAGGGAGGCATCAGAACTACGACTAGAGAGACAAGAGATACGATTACGTCTGGAGATACAATTACTATAAGAAGGGTTGGAGCGACCGCTTGGCAGTGAAGACCTCTTTTCACTCTTGCAGAGGTCGTGATTTACTCTAAACACACATCGTGGGCAGATCACAATCCTTCTAATGCCAGCTCCCTGGACTCCAATCCTATTGTATAGTGGATAAAATCATTCAATTGTGAACAAAACATAAGTGTATGTCACTGTACAGTATACACACACACACACACACACACACAC
This sequence comes from Mus pahari, assembly GCF_900095145.1. Classification (NCBI taxonomy): domain Eukaryota; kingdom Metazoa; phylum Chordata; class Mammalia; order Rodentia; family Muridae; genus Mus; species Mus pahari. Next base: position 110,419,522 of record NC_034599.1, on the reverse strand, counting down.
ACACCATAAGACACATGAGGAAAAAAATTTCCAAAGAATGACAGAGAAATACCAAAGTGGCTCCCAAACAGATAACATAATAAAGTTAGGTTTAGCTTGACAAATCAACTTATATGTTAAATCACCATGGAAACCACTGAGCATGTTCATAAGAGCTTCTGAGGGAGGTTTAACAGAGAAGGGAATATTCATCTTGACTCTGATAGCACCATCCCAGGTGCAGAGGTTCTAGGAGAATACAGAGAGAGCAAGACCTGTGGCATGGTAGGAAACGGCGGGCCATACAAGCTGGAGAACCTGAGTTTGATATCTGTAGCCCATGTGAAGATATAGGAAAGAACGGATTCTGCAAAGCTGGCTTCTGGCTTCCACATGTGTGCCTTGGTGCATGCAACCCCCGCCCCATGCATGTATCACACGCACACAATAATCAGAAATGAAAGTTTTAATGGAGGAAGGGAGCTGAGCAGACCAGCAGTCCTAATCACTCTTTGCTTCTTTCCTGAGAAAGTCATGTGACCAGCAGCCTCAAGCTCAGACTCTGCTTCCCCACCATGATAGATGTCACCCTTGGACTGTGAGTCACAGCTAACCTCCCTTCCTTAAGTCAATTTTGTTGTGTATTTTGTCACAGCAACAAGAAAAGTCACCGATATTTTGTGCTAGGTGATAAACCAGTCGTGAAAAGATAAATGCACTGGTCCCATTTCTGTGAAATAGCTAACAGTACTCAGACTCAACAGGTTACACGCTGCTGCGTTCTATGCAGAATAACATTTACAGAATAAGGATGGAGATGAAGAACAGGTTAGGGCTGGCCATGAATTAGAAGCATGGGAGAGCTGTGTGTGGATGGCGTGGAGGGAGATCAAGGTGGGGGCTGTGGCAGCCTTGCATCCCTTCCTGCACGTGATGGTTCCTTGATGCTATACCCATGGCATAATTGCGTGCAGTTATATGCACAGTCAGATCCAAGTTTGTATAGTAGCAGTTCATTTGACATTTCCCATGTACATTGTCTTCACATAGTGATTATTGCAAGAATCATATCCTCTATTGAACAAATCAAGAGTAAAGAAAACTGGTTGATCTCCTATTTAGTTTGGGTTTCCCGTGCCTGTTTTCTTTTTGAATTTATTCTCTTTTTAATTTTTTATTAAGGCTTTTTTATTAGATGTTTTCTTCATTTCAAATGCTTTCCCCAAAGCCCCCTATACCCTCCCCCCCACCCTGCTCCCCAACCCACCCACTCCTGCTTCCTGGCCCTGGCATTCACCTCTACTGGGGCATATGATCTTTGCAATATCAAGAGACTCTCCTCCCATTGATGGCTGACTAGGCCATCCTCTGCTACATATGCAACTAGAGACACAGCTCTGGGGCGGGGGGTACTGGTTAGTTCATATTGTTGATCCTCCTATAGGGTTGCAGACCCCTTAGCTCCTTCCTTGGGGGCTCTTTTTAATTTTAAATCAGTTAACAAGCAGACTTCCTCATGGCGTTTTCTTACCTACTTCTGCCTTGCAGACACCAAGTCACTTACTATCTTAGACATTCCTCATCAAATCTCACTAACCAGTCATGTGGCCAGTCATGCTGAAACAAAGCCGTGTTTATAATCTCGTCTTTCTTTTTATATTCATAGCTCAGTGGGTATGGGATTCATACAACAACCAATTATTTTCCTTGTAATCTGTTATGGAGGAATTTGGCAGAACAATTGAATCTGAGGATTCACTATGGGTTTCAGTTCTGCCCATCAGTCTCTTACTGCTGTCTAAGTAATTAAGGGCTGGTTCACCCTTTCCTGTCATGTCCTACAGATTTGATAAAGATCAATGAGATCCTACTATACCATGCCTCTTGGTTTCAAAGGACAACCTCCATGAGCATATGAATATCTTCATACACAGTTTGTAATTGTTATCTGCTGAATCCAGTTGGGTTTTTTTGGTGGGGTGGAGGTGGAGATTCCTTCCCCACCTCTTGCACTTCTCCACTGATTGCTTGGAACTGAAACCCACATTTAGAGAGATCAGGAGCAAATAATTCCTACTGACACTTATACCAGGGCTTGGAGAACAAAGATGTTGCAGATCTGGAACAAAGGGGGAAGACTCCACGTTTGGCTTGGGATGCATGAAACTGAGAAATAAGGTTGGTATTGTAGTTACAGACAAAATTTGTTCTAGAACTTACATAAATCCATCCTTCTTACAAGATGAACCACAGCAAGGTCCACCAACACCTGTGACAAATGAAAAAAAGAATGAATTATAGGATGCCTCCTTTCTCAGAGCTTCTGTAGTCTGAATTTGGGCTTCAAGCTCTTGTTTACTCTTTCATTTATTATTGTTGTTTTAATGTGCATTTGTGTGTATTCATGCACATGGGTGCACATTCCTGAACAGACCAGAAGAGGGCACCAGATCCCCTGCAACTGAACTTACAGGAGGTTTTAAGCCATCTGATAAAAGTGCTGGGACTTGAACTCCAGTCGTCCACAAGAAAAGCAAGCACTGGTAGCTACTTTGCCCTCTCTCCATCCTCAGCTTCAAGTTTTTACGATGGTTCAAGCCCTGTATCGTGCCTTCCTTTTTTCATAGTATGGACTCATCAATATAGTTCCCATTCTGATGTTGGGTAACTGTGTATTTTAATATACAAAGATATGATTGTGTCTGTTCACATTGCCGAGTATGTAGGCAGAAATAATTAACTAGTTCCAGAAGAAACTGGAGGTAAAAAACAGTTTTCATCATTTTGCAACCATCCAGGCAGTTATATAATTTAATCACACACACTAATCAAATGTCAGGCTATTTGTAATGCAGACATCAAGCTAAGACCATAGGTCATCAGATGTAGATCTAATTAGATATGCATACAGAATCATGTTAGAGTTATATTAAGAAGAAAGCAGCATCCAGTCAGGACAATTCTTTGGGCTTAATTACATTTTTTTTGTATGGTTCTGAGTTGATTTATTGCCACCATTAGGAGTCGCACAAATGCCCGCGAGTGTGCATGTCTGCGTGTGATTTTGTAAGTCTTATTACACGTCACGTCGCAGCTTTCAGAGTTAGTGGGAGTTGGTTAAGAGAGCAATGGGCCTCACCAGCAAACAGAATAGTTTAACCTTGTGTTGAGGATTTGGGTGTTGATTCTGCTGTAGACTAGGAAACTTAGAAATGTAAATTTCAATGTGTTGGAATGATTGGAGGTAGAAACAGAGAGATGTTCGTCAGAAGATGTGCTGCTTGGCTCCATGTCAGCTTGACACAAGCTAGATTCATCTGGGAAGGGAGACTCCACTGAGAAAAATGCCTCCATAATACCAGTGTATGGGCAAGTCTGTAGTGCATTTTCTCAATTAATGATTGACATGAGATGGCCCAGCCCACTGTAGGCGATGCCACCTCTGGGCAAGTGATCCTGGATGGCAAAAGAGAAAAATACAAGCAAGCTGAGCAAGCCACGTAGAGCAAACCAGTGAGCAGTGTTCCCCATGGCCTCTGCTTCACGTCCTGCCTTGAGTTCCTGCGCTGACATCCCAAAGTGATGAAGTGTGACCTGAGCATTGTAAGATGCAGCAACCCTCTCCTCCCCCATTGACCTGGGGGTTTTATCGCAGCAATAGAAACCCTCACTAAGGCAGAGATAACACTTCAATAACATTCTGTCGATTTACATTTTTAAAGGTGCCTGCAAGTAAAGATATGTTTACATTGTTCTGTTTAAGGCAAGAAATATAATTAACACTTAAAGCATTTGTGTAAGACCAGGTAACAAACTGCTCAGGGCTGGGGAGTTAGGTCAGTGGATAAAATGCTTGTCACATGAACACCAGGACCTGAGTTCAACCCCCCAGAATCCATATCATGAGAAAGCTAGGCATGGTGGCACATGCTTGTAGTCATAGCACAATGAGGTGAACAGAGGTTGAGATCTGAAGTCTCTGGTTAACCAGAATGGAGCCTAATTGTTAAGTTTCAGGCTGGTGAGGGACCTTGTCTCAAGAGAGAAAATTCTGTCTGATGCCTGTGGAACAGCACATGGAGCGGATCCTTTGCTTTTGCACACACACACACACACACACACACACACACACACACCACATACACATACATACAACACACATACAACACACACTCAAAACACATACACACTACACAGACATACACACACCACATGCACAACACAAATAACATACACATACACACAACATGCACATACACACAGCACATACAACACATACAGCACACATAGACACAACACACAGAGGGGGGACAAGGAGAGGGAGAGAGAGAGAGAGAGAGAATGAAAAGAGCTCGGAGGACCAGAGTTTGCAGGGGCACAGCTTGAGGCTGCTCTGACTCTGTATCAGCAGGAGACCACGTTGAGCTGGCCTTGGCAAACAGGGCTGTCACCTGTCTTTGGAGCTTCACACTACAGTGAAGAAGCCCTCTCCATGATAGTTTAAAGATCTTTAAAGTAACTTGGGAGCTATTTCTTTTTAAGTCTAGAAGGAAAGTAAGAGAAAAGGGATGGGCTTTGACACTAAACATTTAATTTGAATCAGTTCATTCTCTGGCTTGCTTTAGTTTGAGATGTCTCATGTAACTCCCACTAAACTCCATCTTGCTATGCCTCAGCTGACCTCAAATTCTTAATCCTTCTGTCTCTGCACTCCTTCCCAAATGCCAGGACTCTAAGTGTGTATCATAAAAGCCAGACTCTGGATCTAATTATTAAACATCATAGAAATCTGGAACATATCCTTAAAGTCATGTTTGTAAGCATTGACCAATCATAAACAGAACTCCACAGCAAAGCAAAACAAACGGAGCAGCCAGGAAACAAACAAAAACAAAAACAAAAACAAACAACTTAAAAGTCGCAAAAGTTTGAGTGAAGAACCTCAAGTTTTAGGGGAGACAATATTGAAAACAAAGTAGTCTTTAAAGGAGTTGGTCCCATGCATGGATGACTGGTAGATGAAGTAGTGTTTGTAAAAATTGGATCCAAATACTCATCAAAATTTAGTATATAATAAATTGGACTTTTCAGTCATCAGAAAGCAATCATTTTGAAAACATTCACTAGATATCTAGAGAAAGAATAAAGCTATATACTTATTCAAAGATATGATAATTTTTATGTTGCAGAATACTTTAATGTAAATTAAATGAATTTCTGGAGTATAAAGCTGAGCTAGTACAGATAAAATATAAGACAGACACAAAATCAAGAAGCCACAGGACAAAAATAGATTTTATTTATATGGTTAAATATATACAGGAACATTTTAATTTATATGTAAAATCTGCAATAAGCACTTGCAGGAATGCGCTTGCCTTCTTATCTGTGTGTAGTGTACAGTATTGCCTTGTACACTGCGTCTTGATCCAGTTAGTGGTCTGCAGAGGGAGAGGTCGGATGTAGCTCAGGTAGTGGTACTGGCTTGGTGGACAGGAAGCCATGAGTTCAATCCCAGCACTGTATACAATGAGGTGTGGCAGCTCAGACCTGTCATTTCAGCATTCAAGACATAGGGACTAAAAGGATTAAGAGTTCAAGGTCATTTACTACTAATGAATTTGAGGCTAGCCTGGGCTACATTAGACCCTGCCTCAAAACTACACAAGGACCTGCTTGGTTTGACTTTCAGTCTTGCTGAAGTCGGGCGAGGAAGGCTTGCACAGCTGGGTGGGTCTGATGCTCCTGGGAAGGGTTACGTTCCGGATTTTGTCTTCAACATCTGTTGTCTGCAGAGACTTTTTGGTCTGCTCCTACCCAGTGACAGAAGGGACTTTAAGTCTCTCTCTGTCTCTCTGTCTCTGTCTCTGTCTCTGTCTCTGTCTCTGTCTCTGTCTCTGTCTCTCTCTCTCTCTCTCTCTCTCTCTCTCTCTCTCTCTCTCTCTTCAGCAAAGCCTCTTATATTTCTTCTGAAAGTAATTGGAGAAATATTTCCAGCATAGTTGTTTCTCTAAAAATTGTGGAGACTGAAAATGTGATGGAGAAGGGAGAACATGACCGATCCCCAGGAGACAGGGACACAGAGCAGCGTCCTCAGCAGGAGGGACACCAAGGACGCTGATGCAGTCTTTTAATGCTTCTGTGAGAAAAAGAAGTACATATGAGCATTTGTCACTTAAATCAAATAAAGGACCTAGAAAAAATAGTATTTCGTATAACTGCTTGTTGAAAGTGGGGAGATAGTGCAGTAAAGTGTCCTGACACAAATGTGAGGGCCAGAGTTTGATCCCAGAACTCCACAGAAAGCTGAAAGATGTCCAGCAGTGGGGACATGGAACCTGAAGAGGCTACCTCCTCCAGTCAGGCAGGACCCTCAGTGGAGGACACCAACCCACTCTGGACCCCAAATCTGTCCTGTCTGAAAGCAATTCAGGGACAAATATGGAGCAGAGAGTGAAGAAGTGGCCAACCAATAACAGGCCCAACTTGAGACCCATTCTGTGAGCACGCACCAATCCCTAACATTATTAATGATACTCTCTCTGTCTTGCTTGCACACAGGAGTCTAGCATAACTCTCCTCTGAGATGCTCCATACAGCAGCTAACTGAAACAAATGTAGATACAGCCAGATGTTCGACAGAGGTTGGGGATGCTTACAGAAGAGCTGGGGGAAAAAAATCAAAGGCCCAGAAGGGGATGGGAACACTACAGGAGGATCCAAAGAGTCCACTAAGCTGGACCCTGGGAGCTCTCAGAGACTCAGTCACCAAGCAAAGAACATACAGGAACTGGAATGAGGCCCCCACACATATGTAGCAGACAGGCAGCTCAGTCTCCATGGCAGCCTTATTGGGCCTCAGTGAGAGAAGATGTGCCTAATCTGTCAGAGACTTGATGTGCAAGGTGGAGAGGGTACCCCTTGGTGGGGTGGAGGGGGGTCTCCCTCTCAGAGGAGAAAAGGAGGGGGAGAGGAGAGGGCCTCTGTGAGGGAAGGGCCAGGAGGTGGAGCTAATTGTGTGCTTTAATCCCAACAATGGGGAGGTAGAGACATAAAGATTCCTAGAGCCTATCAGTCAACCAGCTTAGCCTGATCATGAAATCTCTGTCCCAGTGAGAGTCTGAAAACAGGAAATGGAAAAACGCCCAATAGAAGACAGATGTGTTAATCTCTAACATCCATATAAAGACATGTAGACACAAACGCACACAGCTGCATAGGTGTGTGTGTGTGTGTGTGTGTGTATTTAGAGGATTGTGTGTGCAAGCTAGGGTCCTGATGTTGGTGTTTGCCCACCGTCGTGTTAACTGTGCGCCTCTCTGGGACTCATCACTGTGCACCTTCCTCGGATACCCCTGCTGTCACTGATTTTATTATTTTCGTTTCCATCCTTACACCTTACACTCTGGAAGAATATCCCTCAGGGTTTATTCTCATCTGCTCCCCTATTCCTCTTTCTCTTCCTCACCTCTGGTCACTGTGTATCATGTATCTGGTGGCAGCAGATCATTTTAATGGCATTTTGAACAAAGAAGACTAGCAATGTCTTCTAAAATGGACATTTGTCTTTTCAAAGTGGTTGGTAATAAATAATCTGGACTAAATGTTTCTGTAGAAGGTGTTTTTAGCCTCATTAACAAGTTGCCTATGGCTGAGTCATTGGAACTTGGTGACATTAATCTAATAGTTTATTCATGTAAGGAGCCAATTTTCTCTTTCAAAATAGGTCAGTTTCTTCTTAATACAATCAGCTGATAGTGAAACTCTCCTAGGAGACAGATTAATTAGTTTTGAAAAGTGACTCTCCGTTTGGCTGGCATCATTACTCAGTGGGTAAGAATATGTGCAGTGCAAGCTTGAGGGCCTGGGTTCAAGTCCTTGCTCACACAGGAAGCAAGGTGTGGCTGGATGCACCTGTAACCCTTGTTCTCACAAAAAGCAGGATGTGGCTGGATAGACCTGTAATCCTAGCTCTAGATTGCTGGATGATGCCTGGTTCTAGGCCCAGTGAGGAACCCTGTTGGAAGGGAACAAGCAGGGTAACAGAGTAGGATGGACACATGACATCTTCCTTTGGTCTCCACAGGTGTGTAAGGACTCATATACCACTAACCACCCCCCTCCCACTGCTTCTCAGAAACACTATTTCTCCTCAGTAACATATAAGTGTCTAGCTTCTGCTGTTATCTGAGTTCCCCATCATCTGGATAATCATAGTATCATTACTGACATATTTTCCCACCATCCGTCCATCTCAGATGGGAATGGAGATGCGGGTACACTCCTCTGGTTTTCTTCATCTGTCCTCGCCTTCTTCCTTATTAAAAAATTACTCATGTGGAAAATTAAAAAGAAAGCAAAACGAACCACAAAATCACAACTCTCCGGCACTCTGACAATTTGCAATCTTCATAACTATTAACAATGCGCTCCCTGCAGACAGCAGGGCGTAGGATACGGGAGGCTGCTTCTGCCTCGCCAGCTCATCTCCTCCCACTCGAGGAGAGGGAGCAGAAGCAATCACAAGAAAATGGCACTGGGAGAGCCTTGGACTGATCTTCATTCTTAAAAGATGGTTAGCATATCTTCTGGAAGTATGGCAGACGACTCCCAAGAGAAGACGCATCAGCGAAAAGAATAGGAAAAGCAGGATTTGTAATCATTCCTTTTTTGTTAGAGACATGCTTTCTCTTCTGTTGTCTTTTTTTATTTTCATTGATCAATTAAACTCCACTAGCATTTAAGACATCACAGAGTGCTAAGGCACTGCAGAGGTGAGCAGTGACCTCATGTTGGCATCAAGAGATGCAGTAAAGGACCCTGACATTTACCCATTCGCCAGTCGTGGCCAAATGAATCTTCAGTCCAACCTCTGAATTAATCTTTATTGTCTTTCTTATGGCTAATGGCAGAACAGATAAAAGGGGTTTGTTGACCATTGTGATATTTAATATTGATTATCAGCTCGACAGGACTTAGAATTACCATGGAAACAAACCTCGGGGTATGTCTGCAAGGGAGTTTCTAGAATGGACTAATTGAGACAGAAGGACCCACCAGAAGTATGATCAGGACAACTCCACGGGCTTTGGACCAGACTGAATAAAAGGGAGGAAAGGCAGCTGTGAGCTGCGTGTGAGTATTCTCTGCTCTGTTTCCTGGCTGAGTGCTGTGAAGAGCTGCCGTGTGCTCCTGCTACCATGATAGACTGTGTTCTAGACCTATGAGCCAAAAGGGACCCTTCCTAAGTTGCTTTAGTCAGATTTCTTTTTTGTGGCACCAGCAAGACAGGTAGATGATATAGCCATTGTGGGCCAAATATAATTAATTGAATGTCGCATTCAGGTTCAGGTTCATGATTGCCATGGTCCTGCATGTGGAGATAAATTGGAAGTCAAATATTGAGTGAGGAAAAAGTGTAGTCATGGCAGGCCAAAGGACAATGGATCCCAAGTAAGGGTGATGGGGGTGAGGAGACTGTAAACCAGCTGGGCATTCAGCACATGGACTCCGGGGCCAGACCTCAGTGTGGTTTGAACCAGGGGCCCCTTTACTGTGCGACAGTGAATGAGTTTCCCTGACCTCTTTTGCTCTGATGGTTTGACCCTTCCATTTAGAGTTGAACACCCATCTGGGTGGAAGGAGAGTTAACTGTGCTTGTGGAAAAATATGTTGTAGAGGCCCTGCTATGTATGAAATTAAGGGAAAACTCCACATGTTGTCTTCTTGGCTGGGGTCTCCACCATGCACCTTTTCAGCCAGAAAAATGGAGCCTAAAACTTCCAACAGGTTTCAGGTAATGTGAGATGAATCCCATAATAATCAATAATAAACTAACACCCCTGCCATTTTTGCTCATCTCTTCTGGTGGAGATATCTGTAAAAGCACAGCACAACATCTCAGTGAGGATTTCAGTGAGGATGTCCGAGGGTCAGAACATATCTGTGATGTCCTTTCATGGACAAAGCCACATGCCCTGGCTCCCACTCCCTCCTCACCTTTCAATCCACTTAATTAGTTTTTGTTGTTTTAAGAGTGTTACGTCAGGGAATCATGTGATATACAAGATTTCATAGTAGGGTCTTGTTATTCAGCATAACTATCTGGAGATAGAGCAGAGATAGTATCTATTAATACTCAATGATCTATCTAAAATTTATCTCTATCTATCTAACTTTCTATCTCTATCATTGCCATCTGTATCAATCTAGTTATTATCTATATCATCTATTTTGTATATACAATCTATCATTGATATATCTTTCCCTCTACCATCTATAGATCTATTGTCTATCAATCATTTTCTGTATTACTTATTCATCTGTCTATCTATCTATCTATCTATCTATCTATCTATCTATCTATCTATCTATCTACCCATCCATCCAACTATCTATGTATCATCTATCTATTATCTTTCAAAAGGTTGCTTCCTGTTAATTTAAGTACTTCTCAATGATATGGTTATAACAAAGTTTGTTTAACCCTTGGTTTACTAAAGGGTATCTACATTTACTCCAGTTTCTGTAGTGAATGAAACTGACATGATCAATCATCTATAAGTTTCTGTGTGCTCAAAAAAATCTTTTCTGAGATAAATGTCCAAGAATGCAGTTTCTGGGTTATATGACAGGTACCTACTCATTTTCTGTAACAGTAACTGACAAGACATTGCCAGAGTGGATGTTCCATTTACATTCTGCACAGCACTGGCAGCTGACAACATTTCTCCCAGTCTCCCCAGTTTTCACGTTAGCCATTGAATAGATGCATGAAACATCTCATTGTGTTTTTAATTTCTGTTTCCCTGGTGACCACTGGTGTTGAATATCTCTTGTCTGACATAGCTTGTTTGCAGAAATATCTGCTCACACGTGCCCCCGTTTTATACTTGACATGTGTGGTAGTTATGCTGGTAGCTTTTGAGAGTCCTGTGCTTATTCTACATGTGTGATTTGATCACACATGTGTGATTTCTCTTTATTTTTCCTGTTTAGAGTCTCATCATATTCTTCTCTCAGTAAGCACTTAGGGCAAGTGAGCCTCACAGCTTGATGAAGTCCAGTTTATCAATATTTCCCGTTGGTATCCTAGAAGACCCTCTCCTTCTATTTGTTTATAGACATTTTATAGTTTTATATGTTAGATTTAAGTTTAGGACCAAAATTGAGTTTGTTTCTAAGTAAGGCTTAAAGTGTTGTTTGGGATTTGCTTCATCGTGTGTCATTTTGTTTTATCAGCGATACTCAGTTACTATGGCATCATCTACTGGAAATGATGTCATTTTTCCACGGAGTCTTTTTCCAGACTCTATCAGAACAGCTGCAGTGTTGTAGTAAGCGTTCCTCTGTCCTCATCCTGTCTATCTGTGTCACTGGATTGTCTGCCAACACAACAAATTTGCAACAATCATGGCTACATGATTTGTAAATTAAATGTGGCAATTCCTTGTACTTCATTCTCTTTTTATTATGTAATTATTCCAGTTTCTTTTTCTCTCCATATTAATTCTCAAAAAAACATTGACTTATATCTTTCATTATTACTGGGTAAAAACAAATCTTGGTTTTTAAAGGCAGGTTCTAGGTTCTCTCTCCTACACATATTTTGTTAAATGGACAAAGTATTAAGGTGATTCCTAATGACTTGCCATGATACCTATAGACTAATGCAGTGCTCCACCTTTATCAGGGGGACTTCCATTTCCAGGAGATGGTGATTAACATAGAGACCCACAAGTGGTCAGTATATAGAGAAAAAGAGACTGAAGAATACGCATTCTTAACAGAATATCTATCTGTCTATCTATCTATCTATCTATCTATCTATCTATCTATCTATCTATACATATATCTATACATATACATATATATACATATACACATATATACATGTACATGTATATTATATATACATACATACATACATACATATATACATACACACACATACACATATACATAACATATACACCACACCTCCTTCTCCAACGGCTTGGGGATTATTTTGGAAGAGAGGTCAGAAAGTGCCCAAAAGCCAGAAGCAATGGCAGGCTATAAGAAACACTGTCCTTGTGCTGTAAAATCAAGAATTGACAANTGGGACCTCATAAAATTGCAAAGCTTCTGTAAGGCAAAAGACACTGTCAA
>NC_034599.1:110378885-110406329 GCF_900095145.1 Mus pahari | reverse complement strand
AAACACTGTCCTCTTGGCATATCAAGGCAGATGCATATATGAAGTACAGTGGTTGTGACAGTGTGCATGAAGACCTGTGCAAGCCCTAGCTAGACCAAATCCCAGCATGGGAAGGGGAGCTGGGCATAAAATCTCACTCCTAGCCAGGGAGCTATTGGTGAGTATTGACTGCTGGGAAAGAGAGTCAGTTTTCTCTAAGAGTGTGAGAGTCACCAAGGTAAACTGGCCACACTTTAGTAGAATATCATATGTCCAAGAACAGTGGGTTTATATGGAAGGAGCTGGACAAGGATAGATATGATCAAATATGTTATATGAAAATTTTAATTTATTAATAAAATATTTATTTTTATATAAACATATATAAACTTAGTAATTATAAATATATCCTTAGATGGAATAAGTAATAAAATTGTGAGAAAAATGATTGATAAAAATAGAAAAATCACTTTCAAATGTGCAAGTGCTGCTGTGACCTTGCAAGAATTGTGAAGCGTGATGTCAGGGGTAAGGTTTCTGTGTAAGGTCGTCATGAAGGCGGGGCAGTTTCTCCCTTTTTACTTTCTTGAGACTTTTGGTCACGGCTGTGTGTTGCATTTTATCAAAAGCTTGTTCCTCATGAGTTGCTTTTCCTTTTGGATTGGTGACTGCTGACTCCATCAATGTTTAAACATGAAACAGACACAGCGAGTCTGCCTCTGCCAGCCTTGTCTGCCTTGCCTGGCTGTAGAAGTGCTTCCTCTTGCTTTGCCCATCTCTGCCCTGAGTGGCTCAGATTGTTTTGTGGGCATTTTCCCTGCGTACGTGTAGAAGTACCCCAGATACTGGCCTAAGTTTTGCCTCTGCCAAGCAGAGTTAAGCAGAGTTTAGGAAACACAAGGCAGAAAGTGCTTTTGATTCTTATTTTTCCTGTTGTCCTTTCTTCCTTGCCCAGTCTCCCAGATGCCTGCTTCTGCTTCTTTTCTGTAGAGAACACCATTGGCCATTCTGTACAGAGACTTAAACAGTGAACACTGACAACGTTTCTCATTTTGTTTCTCCATGTGAGAGTACCTTGGTTTCTTTTTTGCATTCTGGAAAGATGCTGCAGTATCAGTAGAGTTCAGGGCCTATAATTCTTTATATACTTAATAAATACTATATCATCCTTTTTAGCCCTGCATGGTTTCTGAAAAGAAGCTGACTTGTGTGTTGTTTGTCTCTGGTGGCTATTGATATCTTTTTTCTGTTTTTCTTTCTCAAACTTTAGACTGTCTTGGTTATGTCTTGGCATGGGTCTCACTGGGCTTCTCCTGTCTGGGGTTCACTCAGCTTTCTTTAAGCTCTCGGATACCACTTTGGGGATGGGATCAGCATGTCTCATGCTAGGAGGGAGCTGTAAGTTCCCCACTTTACCTTTGCTGGTACGAATAGTAATAGGCCCAGAGACAGTGATGATTGCAATAGAGGGAAGTCTAAATATAGTGTCTTTTCATTGTGTCTGGTGATGGTCAATCATGGTTATCAACTTGGTTAGAGTAGAAAATATCCAGAAACTTGATGTGTCTGTGAGGGTGTTTCTGGAGATGACTAAACCATGAGAATTTAATCCACTGACAGAGGCAAAGGTTCAATCTGCTACGCAGAAGTGGTAAACTGTCAAAGGTGGCATCCCATTGTAGGAAGTAGCTTACAGCATGCTCTTGGGACCTGTGCCCACTCCTGGTCCATTTTGATTACAATCCACCACATTCTATGTCCCAGCTGCCATGCTGTCTGAGACTCCACCTCCATCTTCTCTGATAACCGTGAACTTCAGCTGTACACAGAGTCAACAGCGCCATCCATGGCGATGGACCGAAATCTCTTGAATACATGAGTCAAAGTAAGTTTCTTCTTTAAGTTCCTTCTGACGAACCTGTGATCTCCGCGGTGATAAACCTAATTGTAGATGCCCTTTTCCCGGTTTTTAGGAGACATAGAATGGGATCTGGGGGAAGAAAGCATGCTTCTCACATCCACCATTATTTCTGACCCGCTGTCTGCTTAGCTTTCTGTCTGGGATTCGTGTAATAGAATGTAAGCCCAGGGGACTCACGGCTGTGTGGTTCCTTACGTGAGTTCCCGCCTGCTTTTCTCTCTCTCCTTTCTAGTCAGTCAGAGCTTCCATTGTCAGAACCACTATCTTATCTTCCCAGAAGTACACATTGTTCTTTTTTTTTTCTACAAATAGAAGTTTTCTCAGGAGGAATGTGTGTGTTTCCCCTTCCAAGTTTACTGTTACTTTGTTCCTTTCTCTTCCACTATTCTAAATGTTGATACACTGTATCAATGCCTTTGTTGACTAGACTGGATTCTGGTGGAGGAGATAATGCCTAAAGTGAGGCTACTCAAGGTATCCCAATGGGTATTGTCTCCTGTAGTTTAAGTTAAAGAACAGCTTCACAATATTGTAAGATTCAATTAGCAGGCTGCCCCTGTCTGCTGTTATTCAATACAGAAAAGCAATTGAGAAGCAATACTGGAATAATTTAGCGAAAAATATGAACGCAGCTTGAGTCCTAACTATTGGCGTGGGTTCAATTAATTCCATGGTCACACTCAATGAGCAAGCTTTGCAAAATAAACAGAACCTATAATATTTGTGTCAATGCTTTTAGATGATGCCCTAAAGATTATTGTAAACATCTTGAAAAAAAGTAATAGATTGCTTTCCCTTGTTCCGGCATCTTACTTTCTCTTACTGAATAATTGAAACATAGAACAGTCCAACCCACACCCTGGTTCTAAGACCATTTCTTAAAGTGAGACTTGAAGAACTGTCTTTCCCACAGTTCTCAGGATCTATAGGCAACACTTATATAACACTGTTGGTAAGATGAGTAGAAATCTCTGCGTTACAGGTGCATGTGATGAGGGGCCAGCCTGACTCCGGGGCTCTTTCTAATTCATCGTGTTCCACAGTGAAAGAGGGTAAGTACCTTTGTCGGTGTCAATGCTGAGGTTTCACTTTTAATTTTTAGGTTTTCCTATTTCACCACACAACTACCATGTGTGCAAATTGTTCTTGGAGGAAATAAGACTTTGTGGAACATTTCTATGGGTAGTTTTCCCACCTCTGAATCTTTGGGTAGCATCATAGTGAAAGAAATTGCCCATCGAAGGGCTAGAGAAATGGTTTAATGGTTATGAGCGCTGGTTACTCTTACAGAGGAATCTAGTTTCCAGCACCACAGGATGGCTCACAACCATCTTTCATTCAAGTTCCAGGGCATCTTATGCCCTCTTCTGCTGTCTTAGTGGGCCCCTTCACACACACTACATACACATACATGTAGACAAACATGCTCATATAAAAATAAAAATATAAAAGAATAAATCTTAAAAAGAAATTGCTTATTGAATGTGAGACAAGAGAGTGAATCGGGGAGAAGGAGGGGAAAGAGGGAGAGTGTGACATGGAGAGTGTGACACGGAGAGTATGACACGGAGAGAGAAGGATAGGAGGACACAAGAAGTCACAGTTAATTAAAGTAGAAGGTATTTGTGACTTCCTGTGTATTAGTCATGTTTTCTGTCTATTTGACCATTGCAATATGAATGCACTTATATTTACTGTTAGCCTTCAGTCTTAAAGATCTTTACAGGTGGTGGATATGCTCCGGATACATTTTATCATTTTATACATGTGTTAAACCTTCCAAAGATAAATAAAAAGTATTCTTAACAAGTCTGTTAAAGTCTCATAGGGGCTGAAGAGAAGGCCCTGTGGTTGAGAGCACTTGGTGCCCTTGCTCTTTCTGTCCCATACCCGGGCACCTGTGGTGCACAAGCATGCATGCAGGCAAAATACTCAGACACATAAGAATCATAAAAGACATAAACTATTTTAAATAAAAGTATCATCTATAGAAGTTTTACAATTGATTTCCTTTATAGGTTAAAAAAATATGAAGGAAAGAAATGGTAAGCACATTTTCACATGTTCTCTCTCTCTCTCTCTCTCTCTCTCTCTCTCTCTCTCTCTCTCTCTCTCTCTGCCATTCTCCCTCTCTTTCCCTTTCTGCCATGTTTGTGTTCTTGGCAATTATCAAACAGTAAATCTAGTTTCAAATTTTATTAAAGTATCTTGAACCCAAATTGGATGGGGAAAAAAAATCTGTCCATGTCCAGGAAGTAACAGAACATTAACAATGAACACCTTGGTTTGTAAAGGCCAAATTGGGTTAGACAGGTTTGGTCACACTTTTCCAATTGAATCACTGGTTAGTGAATGAAGACAAAGAAATAGGTGCAATATATTTGGCTCATTAGCTAGAGCGCACAGCTCTATGTGTCTGCACATAAACTCGAACCCAAGGAAGAGGAAGTTGAGGACTAAACGAACCAGTCAGCTGTGAAAATTGCTGGTATGATGAATGAAGTGACGAGGTCTGAGAGCAGCGACCACACTATGACTGGGGTGGGACTGGTGATAAACTCTGCTGCTGTCACAGAACCCTGTCCCTGTGCCTGCTCATGCGTCCACTCCCCTCCAGTCTGCACGGGGTACTCCCCTCTCTATCCCATGTGGACCTTCTGATCCAGCTCTTCTCCAGTCCCTATGCCTGTCTGCTGCACCCAGACTGCTGTAAGGTAGCAGCGATCACAGTGGAGCCTCGGTTCTCTCTCAGCCTCACTGAACTCTTGTCGTGGAGTTTAATTTTTAGTAACTTCCCAGGAGCTGAGAACTCTGAGATGCCAGATTTCCTTACTTGGCAAGCCCATGGTCCTTCATGGTGGAGCAGCACGTGGCTGCACCAAGTCCATGGACAGTTTCATCATTTTGTTTCATTCTCTTGAAGTCCCCTTAGAGGAGGCCTAGAGACCCTTTGTCTTCATCTCTACAAGCCAGATGTCAACTCAGTCTTGGGAGGTGCTGGTCTTGCCTCTCTGAAATCACTTCTATTTTGGCTGACTCTACTATTTGAATGCTCTTTCCTAATATTTTCTTTTTCAAAAAAAAATTCTAGGATGAAAACCACACACACACACAAATCAATAATAGATTGATAATATTCCTAAAGCTCACCAACAAGTCATGTCTGGGAAGTCATGCTTTCCAAAATTCTGTTGCTTTATTATGAGGGAGTCCACTTCCAAAAGAGCTTAGACATGAAGTCTTGTTGACCTAACTCTGAGCTGCTAATCTTTTCCTGTATGCTCAGAGAGAAGGCCTTTTCTCTGGTGATGTGGTTAGCAAGATCCTGAGGAGATATAGAAATTTAAACCTTCACCCGTTCTTCCTCTCCATAGCCCATCAACCTGAATTCTTCACATCTAACATACCCTTCCAAACTCAGGCTACCATTCCATCTTCACCTTGCCTTGGACACTGTTTGGAATGTGGACATGGTCCTCCATAGTCAGCTATTTAATGAGACCAAGGCCCGGCCACACCAGGCCCCCTCACTGGGGCAGTCACAGAACACTTCTGGTTCATATAGCTGGGCAGAAGAAAATACTACCAGTGGCATTCCCAAGTGGAGACTGGGATGCCCAGTTACTATGTTTCCCACCGGATCCTCAATCAGACAGTCACAGAGAGGCACACTTGTTGACAATGAGCTTCTTGCTAAGAATTGTTCCAGGGAGTGACTTAAGATGCGTTTCCTCTCTCATTTAATTTTTCCAAGGACCTTACAAGATATTCTGGTTTTACAAATGAGAAAATCAGGAATTAGAGGCCAAGCTACAAGCTCCCTGCTGCAGGGATGGGTGAGAGACAAAGCAAGATTGACAAGAGTGTTCACTACCCAGTGGAGATACTGGTGTTTCTCAGCTGGTGTCTCCAGTACTGGGCCACACAGCACCTGTGCTTGGCTGGAGGCATCCATCTTTGCATAAGCATCTTCTCAGATTGGTCTCCCATTCTGTTCTATTCATTGATATTATTTTGAAAGTTAATGCACTTAGTGACAGTTAGTTAAGTGCAGGCTGTAACTATGCATTTTGATGTCTGATCACCAAGTGCTCACACCAAGATCAAGAACTGAAGTGTCATTAGTACCAAGAGTTCCCTTCCTTCTTACCCCTTATACTAGTGATAACTAATACAGAAGAAATAGCTCAATACTTTTTATCTCTTCCTTTTGTTTTACAAAGTGAGTAATTCATTTGTTTTTGATGGAGGTCACACATGGCACAGAGTTTTTAAATTTTTCTTCCATCAAGTGGTCCCAGAGATTGAACCCAGGTCATCAGGCTTGGCAGCAAGCACCTATACCACTGAGCCCTCTCGTTGTCCTCCTTTTACTTATTTTTGACCCTAAGATAACTAGAATCATAAAAAAATGTCTCTTATGTCTCACTTTTATTCCTCACTTTTCTGTGGGATTAACACAGATTTTTTTCCTATTTTTATTACTGTGTATTATTCAGTCGGATACTGTAAGGTTTTTCATATTTTTTACTTTTAAGTGACAAACTGCTGTTTTTTCCCCTGTTTCAGGGTCTCATGGATCTTGCTATGATGAGCTCTTTTAATCTTTTCTTAAACAACAACAACAAAAACATCCTTTAAAAAATATATGGCTGGGCAGAGGTGGTGCACACCTTTAATCCCAGCACTTGGAAGGCAGAGGCAGGTGGATTTCTGAGTTTGAGGCCAGCCTGGTCTACAGAGTGAGTTCCAGGATAGCCAGGACTACACAGAGAATTACTGTTTCAAAATGAACAAAACAGACAACCTAACAAAACGAAAATGATTCATGTAATTTTTTAAAAGTTAGGTGTTTGTGTGTGTGTGTGTGTGTGTGTGTGTGTGTGTGTGTGTCTGCATGTCATGGGATTTCATGTAGCATATTCAGGCAGGTCCAGTCAGAAGCTGAGAGAAGGCACCCCACTCTCCAGAAGTAGACGTGAGTCTCTTTAACCCAGGCCCTCTGTAAGAACCGCAGTTTCCTTAGCTGCTCATCTATCTTGCCGGCACTTTATCCAAGTCTGCTGCATGAACGCAGCTTTACAGTTAGGTTGATTTCTGTCTGGGGCTGGAGACACTGGAGGTAGCGAATACTCAGCTAGAAGGAGGGTTGCCAAAAACATCTCCAGTGGACTTTCCAACAGTGTGACTTTGATTCCACCTTTCATGGTCACATGCTATTAGCCTTTAAACAGCAAATCAATGGTGTTTGTGTACAGCACTGGAGACTGTGTGCATGTGTGTGTGTGCATGTGTGTGTATGTGTGTGTGCATGTGTGTGTGCGTGCATGTGTGTGTGTGCATGTGTGTGTGTGCATGTGTGTGTGTGTGTGTGTGTGTGTGTGTATGAGAGAATGTATTTGCGCATGTGCCAGTGTCTGTGTGGAGGTCAGAGGTCAACACCAAGTGTCTCCCTAGTTTCCCTCCTAGTATATTTTAGGGCAGCGTCTCTCTAAACTCAGTTCTTACTGATTCAGGTCATGTGTCTGCATGGTATCTCCTGTTCCCCCTCCCTAGCTCTGGAGTTAGAGGTGTAAACTGCCACACCTGACTTTTCATATTGGTGCCAGGATCTGAACTCTTGTCCTCACACTTGTGTGTCAAGCTTTTACTGACTGAGTCATCTTCCCAAGCCCCTGATGACACGTGATGATCGCCTTTGCAATCAGTCATCATGTTGAGAGTCCTTTGAGCCTGCGTCTATAGCATGAGTTCTAAACATTGCAGTATCGAGTCTCTGTTATCTGTCTCATGGCCCAGGGCACCTCAGATGTCAACGGGATTTCCTAGAGCACAGCCTGTGGTTTGATGCCTGGCAATAGATCACTTTACCACAGTGCAGGCTCTAAGCACTTGGTCCTTTCCTGGTGACTCCGTATTATACTGGCCCGGGCCTGTGTGCCATTTACACGCTCCGTTGTCAGCAAAGATGGTCCAAAGACATTTTCCTTAGATTGTGTGTAAGTCAAGCCCACCCTGTTCTGAGGTCTCATCTCTAATGCAGGCGGGCTCAGTATCAGGACCTCCACCACTCTTTACCTTATTTCCTGGCTGTGCTTCCCCCAGAGATCTACCTGTCTTTCTCCAGATCACTGGGGTTCCAGGTGCATGCTGCCACTCAGGACTAACTAACAGGTCCTCATGCTGGCAAGGTACATACTATATCTACTGAGCTACCCACTAGCCCCAAGTGGTGATTCGTATTCTTCTTAGCCCAAGACGTTCCGGCCCTCATGCTGCCTCTGCAGGCCTACTCCAGTCTGGATCTGCCTGTGATGTGATATAGGACAGTTGCTGCCATGGTTTGCTGCCTTAGAGAGGCACTTGGAGGACGATGCCCATTCTTTCTTTAGATCTCTAGTCAGAGGAGACAAGGTTACAAGCTCTCACCTCCTTGAAGTTATTAACGATCACTTCTTATTGTGACCAAAGTAAAAACAAAAAGATTGCTTTCCTGCCCCCAAATACATCAGCGCAGGAAACAGAACTAGCTGTGGCTTATGCCCAGTAATTTAACACCAAGCAAAATCATTACTTGTGTTATCTAAATTATAGCCCTGCCATAATAGGAAGCTGAGTCTAAAAAATAAATTTCTTCTCTTCTGCTTAAAAATCTTTTGATATGATAAGAGATTGGATATAGAGGGCATGGTGTTTCACACCCAGGAATATTTTTTAAAGCATTAGTAGAGTGAAATATTAAGGACATCAGATTAAAAATCAGGCTTTATAGTCAATATTTTCTAGGAAGTTCTACAGCGGCCCACTGTTTAGTGCCTCTATTGCTGTCGTGGAGAAGCAATGCTCTCCCATGTTACTTGTCAGGCTTTCATGTGTTGATGTTTCCAGATTTTCAACCAAGTGAGATTTCCAACCAAGTGAGAATTCAAAGGACAAGCTCAGAAGCACAGGGACACTGACTGGGTGAGCTCTGTACCCAGAGCCTGGCACTGCCTTCTGTGGGTCCCCTTGACTGTACCAGGACACTGGCAAGAAGCTTATGCTAGAACTAGGGAAATACATAGCCAGTAACTGTTTGCTGCACAAACTCGAAGATGTGTGTTTGTTTTCCAGGATCCACACACAATGACATACATGTTCTGGGCATCTGAAGAATAAAAACATGGAGCAAGTGGAGGGGGATCACAAGAACTATCAACTAGTGAGACATTGGGCCCATAGGGCCAAGCCCCTCTCAGCAGAATATGGGCAGGAAATGTGTATTAGGGAAGGGGTGTGGTCTTCTTCAGTAGCATATCCATGGGCAGGTTTCCTCTGCTTCACTAAGTAACTCTCCACCCACACAACCACACTCACACAAGGAACTGACAAAACCCAGTGGTGCACACACACACAACAAAGAGAGGAAGGAAGGAAGGGACTTACGAGCAGAAACAGGGAAGGGACATGGATGATGTAAGGGAACAGGGGAGACATAACTGAAATTCTTTATAGAAATGTATGGAATCATGAAACAGTTACATACACCAAGATCCCGGTTGAGTCACCTGAGCATCCTGCACAGGTACAGGGCTGCCAGGGACAACTTTAGTCTTAGGAGTCCCATGGATGAAATCGCTCTTACTTAAACCAAATCATCTGCGATAAAATGCTTGAGATCAAATTTCCCCTTTGCAGAATGCCACCAGAGGAAAATTATCCTCCGTGCAATTTCAGCTCTGAAGGAAAATGACTATTTCTCCTCTCTGTTGTTTTCCTGCCCTGGACTAGCTCTTCCTTTAACCAACTTCCTAGGTTTTGCACGGGCGAATCTTTTAAAGCCTAATGATCCAGTGGGGACGTGCAGGCATGGTGCTCATTTTATTCCTGAGAAGTTAGAAATCATACAGCCCTTGTCGAGAATTCTCATTTTCATGGTTGCTTAAAGTCACATCAAAGGTTAGAGCCTGGGGGTGGGGCGAGGGCGGGGAGAAAGGCATGGATGGAGGTGATGCTTCAGTTAATCTTTGAAGTACTTTCACTTCCACGTCACTGAAGGACCATTGGTGAGTTGTAGGCTAAGTTCAGTGATGCTCAAATACCATTGAAGATGGGTTGTGTCATAGGATGAATATTTATTTTGTATTTTATATCTGTAATAACAACCCAGGTTTGGGTTTGTAGATGTATTTGCATGTGCATGTCTGCATGCATGTGTGCATTTTTGTGGAGACTAGAGGACAAATGTAGCTACTGTTGCTCTAGCAACATCCACTTCCTCCCCCTCCCTTGTCCTTGCCTTTCCCCTCCTCCCGCCCCTCCCCCTTGTCCTCATGAGTCTCATTGGCCTGGAGCTCATTAAGAAGGCTAGGCTGGCTGGCCAAGGAGTCTCCAGGGCTCACCTGCCTGCTTCTCCCCACTGCTGGGATTATAAAAGATCATCAGAATATCTGGTGGTGATGGTGGTGATGGTGGTGGTATGTGGTATGTGAAGGGCTGTGTTTGTAGTACATACGCATGTGAGTGTGCCCCCATTTGCACACTTATTCACACACAGGTAGAGCCCAGAGAGTGACTTGGCTAGGAGCCATTTTCCAGTCCATACAGGAATCGTAACAGAAAGGCTAGCCTTACAAATGTTTTCTGCTTGGATTAGAGACTATGTTCTCATTGTCTTCTCTCTCAAAGTTGGGGTTTATAGATGCTTTCTGCATATTTTCCGTTCTGGATAGATAATGTGAGTTGCTCTATCAATTATGATTATTTATGTTCTACAGAGATTCGCTTTTAAACAAGCACTAAGTGACATTCACAGTGGCCTTGTTTATGTCTGCGATGTGGTTTGGGGGAACTACTAGTGATTCTTACTTTCCCGAATTTCTCCCAAATTAGGGCATATTCAGCAGTCTATCACCACTTTTGACAAAATGCCTGAATTTGAATGCCATAGTGGAAAGTGTTCTGAACACCAAATAATGGATTAAATTTAAGGTCTTTCAGAATTCCAAAGAAAAATAAAACTCAATCTGGCTGCTTTGAAAAAAAAAAAAAAAAACAACAGTGAAAATCTGCAAACCTTATCTTATGCTTTACACTTCCATGTACACATAGCAAACGCCATTTTATCACTTTGTAACGTATTCATTGGGCCGTCATGTTGTTTGGCTTTGCTCTCTCTCTGTTTTTAAAGCATCACTCTTTAGCATACACTGCTTTAAAGCCTCCTGCCTCAGCCTTTCGAGGGCTGGAATTGTAGGCATGAGTTACCACACCTGACCAGGTCACATTTGTCTTTAACTATAGGAGGTCCTCATGGACTGGACCGCATCACCCTCCTTTCTTTGTAATGTAAGCTGCATCTTTCTCTCAAGCAAACAGGTAGGTCCTCTATCAGTTGCCTCCTTGCTGATCCTCCAGGCTATGTGGGATTGCTGTAAATGGGTGAAGTCACTAACTGATATTTGTCTGATGGTAGGGTGGTTTTTTTTTTGGGGGGGGATTGGTTTTATTTTGTTGGCAAGTTATAAATGAAACAGCAGTTTAACCACTTGTCCAAATAGGCAATGACACATAGCCCATTTTTAAAAAGTTGATTCTATACATACAAAGATGTTTTATTTGGTGACTAGGTTAAAGAACTAATGTGCATGTGTGTGTGTGTGTGTGTGTGTGTGTGTGTGTGTGTGTGAGTGTGTGTGTGTGTGTGTATGTGTGTGTGTCGGTTTCTTCAACTTAGAAATCTTCCTGGCTGACTGCCATCTTCATGCCAGTCTCCATGGCAACTTGCATCAGGATAAAGTCACAGAAATATGAGCATGCTGCCTGCCCAAAAACAGAGCCACCATGGCCCTGCCACAGGCCTGACCAGACAGACTCCCAGAACACTCCACATTCCACACAAGTTCTGCAGGCAACTGCAGCTGTCTCAGCTTAAAGGTATAGCCTCTGGAGTCCTGGCAGACAGGCCAAGGACATCTGCAGACTGGTAACCCACACACTGGACCATAGATGCACAGCTGGTATCCCCGGCATCCCGGCATCCCTTGCCCTTCTCATGAATTTACATAATTTCAGTATTTTATATCTAACGTTTATTTTTGAGTGGAGCTCTGCTAGATAGGGCATGTTGAAAATCAAGTTGTGATGAGATTTAAGTCCCTTGAAAATTTTCGTATAGAACGTTGCTAGGTAAGGTTTCAGTGTTTTCTCTAGCCCTTCTTTTATGAAAAGAATGTGTTTGTTTCTTAATGAGCTGTCATGGAGTTGTGCAAGCTTCCTAAAAGACTGTTAAAGTAGTCATTTAAGTATGCCTATAGACACACAATCAAGGTATGTCAGGAGGTTCCTGGCCAGGCTGGGGTACAGCTTAGTGGTAGAATGCTTGACTAGCATGAGTATTACCCAGGGCTCGATCCTCCAACCTGAAACAACAAGAATGAACCAACCAACAGCAACACTTGTAGCATCCAGTCCCAAATGCTTTGCTGGGGCCAGGATATTGTTCTCTAGTTGGCCCAGTCTATGATGGATTGTTGGATGCAAAGGTCAGCAGGAAAAAAAAATGGAGAAACATGATAGATACATGTTCATAGTATATGTGTGCTCAGCCTGCATATGCATGCCAATTTTAAAATCCAGGTGATGGTGTGAAACAGCTCACACAGGAATAAGTTATGCCAGGGTTCTTTATCTAAATTGTGTTTGCTCTTTTTGCTCAGTCTGGACTCCAGCGAATAGGCAGCAATTGTTAGTCTTAGCTTCACTGCTCAAATTTACCTATTCAGTGTTCATAGTGCTCCTAGAACTGTAATATTCTAAAGATTGAATTTTTAACTTTTAATTATGCATCTCTGTGTGGGTATGTGCACATGCATGCCAGAGCCCACAAAGGCCAGAGGCATCGGATCTCTGTGGACTAGAGTAACAGGCAGTTGCTAGTGACTTTCACCACTGAGCCATCTCTCCAGCCCCCACCCCTGCCCCTAAATTGGATTGTTAAGACTCTAAAGATTCCACGAGGATACCAGATTATGGCTAGCAAGTCAAAGACATGTACAGTAGAACCTAAGGATGGTTTTCTGCGCCATTGCCTATAAGTCATAGGTATTTCTCTGTTAATCTTAATTTCCCATTAGGAATTAGTGAAATATTTGTTAAGTATGGCTTGATAAAGAAAATACAGTCAATATTTGATGAGGGATATGCATGTGACCCTGTAGTATTTAGACTGTTCATTTAATCACCAAAGGTTTGCTCTCGGTAACCTGTCTGGATGCTCCTACCCTGCACCATTCTGTATAAGTTTCTTGTATTAGTTTTATTAAGCAATTATGGAGATTTTCATTTTGTTTGGGTAATTTCAAAGTTTGTATCAGAGGAAACTCTCTCTCTCTCTCTCTCTCTCTCTCTCTCTCTCTCTCTCTCTCTCNCNCACACACACACACACACACACACACACACACACACACACCAGAAGTGTAGAGTTGGAATTATTGCTCAGTAGCTCAGTAGTTAGGCATACTGTTTGCACTTCTAGCGGATCCATGATCAGTTCCTAGCACCTAGATGGTGGTTCACAACCATCTGTAACTCCAATTCCAGGGCATATGATGCTTCTTCTGATCTTCAAAAGCAACAGAAACACATGTGGTGCACATACATACACATATGCTTATAGACAAAGCAGTCATACACATAAATAATTAAGAGTGTATTTAGAGTTAGCATTCTGAGTATCTGAACAACCATAGTAGTTGAATAAGCTGTCTCTAAAACAAAGTTTGGAAATGGAGAGTGAGCTATTAGAAGTTTTATATATATATATATATATATATATATATATATATATAAAACCATTCAAGAGTTGAACATGGCAGTGCATGCCTGAAATCATTTGAAGGTCTGAGGTCAAGCGTGGTCCACCCAGTGAGACTAGGTTGACAAGGGCCTCATAACATAGTAAGACTGTCTCCAAAACACAAACAAACCATCAGAGCCAAAGCAAAAGTCATCCTCCAGAAATTCACTGATGCTACAGCACATAAGCTCATCTGTCCAAGAGTTTGGATGGTAGAGAGTTCACTTGATGTGTCTCCAGGCAGTAGCCATGACCTAGTTAGTGAGGTCATGAGTCTACATGGCAGGGTCAAAATTTATTTCTTGATAAATTGGAAGCTTAAAAATATTAATAAAGAGCCCCCACCACTGATGATGTAAGAAACATATTTAATTAATGTTTTAATTACTTGAAATGTCTATTGATTCACACCAGGGTGAACTTATCAGGTCAAGTGTAATCAGGCCACTTCTGTATTTATTTAGAGTGTTAACTTTACTTTGTCCTATGGTTTGGGACCTTTGTGGTTTTTCTTTGATTTTGAGACAGGTTCTTGCTGTGTGTCCCTAGATAGCCTGCAATTTGTGATTTTTCTACCCCACTGTACCAAGTGCTGGGATTACAGGTGTAGTTTGGATCTTTAGGGGCAGAGCCTAGTGGAAGGAGGTTGACTGTGTCCTTGGAGGGAATGCTGGTAGCTCAGACCCTGTCTTCTCTCTCTGCCTGCTTCCTGGCTGTCAGGAGGTAGCTGCTTTGTAGCAACATCCACGCTCCACCTCACAAGCCCTAGAACACGTAGCCTACAGGACACAAAGTCGACATAGTCTACATAGACTGAACCTGTGAGCCCAAAGCATCCATTTATCTTAGACATTGTCTCCATGCTTCATCAGAGTGTTGGAACGCTCACTATCGGGCACTCCTGCTGCTTTTGTAGGACTAGGTTTGGTGCAGGTCACCGAGTCTTCATTTGGAGAAGAACAATTTTTGAGCATCATGTATATCAGTCAAGATGTGATGCGTGTAACCAACCATTCCCAAGTCTCAGAGGCTCGCAACAGCAAAGCCTTACTTCTATCATGCATGTTTCTCACAGGCAGGCAGAGTTCTTATCCAGTTTGTTGTTCCAGAACCTGGGCTCAGAACACTCACTATATTGCTGGTCCCTGGCCAATGAAACAAGATGTCTCTGCCTAGTGTGTTTTGTTTTGTTTTCCGAGTAGTTAACTTACGTGTCATTTCTCTCTCTTCTGGGGTCAGGTGTGATCCCTTAACCCCTCTGTACCCCCAGAAAAAGGGGATATAAATTGACAAGAGTTTAAGAGTTCAGGTGGCAGAGACTTAGAGATTTCTTAATGACAGACATACTAGGGAACTTATGGTTTCATTGTGAGGCACTTAGCTCTGTTTTTAAGACCACTGTGGGTTTGGTCTTTAGCACAGGCATTGAAATCGATGTAGAAGAGCAAAAGAATTGCTTCCTGCGATTTCAGATGCCCCATCCTCCTGCCTAGCTGTGGTATGATCACATCGTTTAATCACTTCTAAATGAAGCAATGTTATTCACCTCATGGGTTGCAATGAAGATTATATTGGGTGACGTTCATTAAAGTGCTTCACATATTACTTGTTATAAACAGATGTGAATGTGTTTGTTATTAGGCTATTATGGTGTCAGCTCACATTACAAAAAAAATGTTTTGGTTTGGAAAGGTCTAAATAATATTGGAATTAATTTAGGTGAAGATCAGTGGTTGAGCCAGGTAAATCTTTAAACATCTTCACAACCCAGCGAATGCATCTTGAATTATTCTTTATTAATTCAGGATGGGTATGAAAGGAAATGAATTATCCTATTTTTCCTCTGGGTGAAAATACTTCTGGTCCTTTGTACATGTCCCCGTAATGTATTTCATGATGCCGCGGGGGTATTTATTATTCTAGATTACTCTATAATATTGTTTCTGGGAGTTTAAAACAGTGATACAGTGAGTCTTATTTCAAATCTTGTTAACTTTTAGCTGACTGGATAATTGTGTGTGCGTGATGTATTTTTTCTGTTTTGGAGTGTATTGTGTAGGTTAATTCTTTAAGTGAGATTATTTAATAGACATAAACTAAAACTGATCAATACACCAGCAAGCTGTTCCTGCAGACAGCAAATGCTATCAGAGCTGAGACAATTTTGCATCTATTTACAACCAGGAGAAAGCGCTCCTGCTGGTAAGCAGTGTCAGAGACTTAGTCTCTGGGCAGGGCCTGTGCTCAGCCTCCTTCCCTTCCTGCTGTGTAGTGAGTGGTTTGATTATGTCAGTGAATCAGAATCTCACTCCCTGGCTCTATTTTCTGGACCCTGGACCCCACACTATTACCTGGAGAAATTCAGAAACTGGTGTGTTGCAGGATCTTGGACTCAACTTCCAACTGAATAGCCTTCATCGTTGTTTTTGTTAGTGGCACAAAAGTAGACCACGTAAGTTTACAGTCACCTTTTCCCTCTCACTCTAACCCTGCCCTGTGGCTCTTCCCCAGGATGTGAAGTCTCTCTACCCCCTTTAAACTCTGGGCTGGCTCTGAAGTTTGCTTGGCTTAGAAAGGGCAGTGGAGCATAAGATCTGGGCCTCAGGTGCAAAGCTCATTGTGTTTCCTCTTCTGGAGCTTGCCACTGTTATAAGATATAATAAATTAAGCTGGTCCTTGCAGGAAGAGATGTTCCATGAAAAAGAGCCCGGTGGTCTCAGCTGGCACTTCCCCCCAAAATGCAGAACTCACACAGATGCTGTAACTGCACCTCCTGGTCAGAGCACATCTCTGGGCCCTTGGACTTCACAAGAAGCAGTATATGTTAGTCTTTGAATGTTTGGTAATGCTACAACTGGATGGGCAGCATAGGCAAACTTAATCTTTTCGTATCCACTAAAGTCAAGGGAGTAATGATATTTATTTTCCCAGAGAATCCTCTGCTGAAATCTAAATCACAAAAGATGGGCTCTCAAAAGAAATACGTCTTGCTCTGGGGGATATGGATGGTTACTGGGTAACATACTAGCCAGATGCATGGGAAGGTCTGAGTTCTAACCCACAGAGCTGGATACAGAGGGTAGCACCCACCTGTAACTCCAGTCCTACAGTGTGATGAGAGGCAGCTAGCCCAGTGTACACCACAGGGACCCATGAAAGATGCTATCTTAGATTGTGAGGACAGACACCTGAGACTGTTCTTTGACCTCCACATGCATGACATAGCAACATCACATGCCCATTTGCACACAAGAATGCACACACACATATACACCTGCACACACACATACATGCACATATACACACAGATGTCCGTGTGCATACAAACAGGCCACGTCATATCTCTGATTAAGTTGATGCAGTCTGCCTTCAAAACTGTTGAAGATGGTGGGTGGACAGTGTTGGGCTGGCACCACTCAAAGCTCATCTTGTTTCTAGGTTGAAGTGGAGCATGGAAAAGCCTCCCAAACTCTTTCCAGATTTCTAAGGTCATGTGTGCCCATCTTGGTACTGAGTTTGACCACTGGGATCTAATATTTTTGTCGACCTTAAAATTATTCAAGTTCTTTTAAAACTCCAGCCACAGTATCTGAGTCCATGACCTCCAGTGACATTGAATGTCATGACCTGATTATACCCATTACAAAAGAAAATTCTCCTTTTTGGATATTTTGTTTACTGGCCATTACTTCCTTGGTCCCCAGTTCTTGCTTCACAAAATGACCTAAACAAAAGCCAGATCTGACCTACACAATCCCTCAGTTCCTGCTCATATGAAAACAGTGCTTTATTGTATCTTTAATTAGTAATAATTTCAAATATTTTATCACCATATGAAAGTTAATTATATAAACATACCATACTTCTATGATCTTTATCTTATCAGAAATTGATATTTAAGCTGAAGAAAGAGACCAGTGGGAGGGAGTGGGAATCCAGGTCTACATATTGCTCTTCCTAATTGAAAAGATTATTTGCTGACATCCAAGGCTGCTTCTGTCCTGGTTCCAGGGCACGAGAGTGGGAGCAAATGTAATTCTTCAGCACAGCGTCAGGTTTTTTTCTTCCTTTCACGTTCTGCCAAGCGCCCTGTTTGCTTTCTGAAAATTGGTTTTTCACGGTGAAGAACACCATCAAAGCAACTCCAGAAATGCTCTGAACTATTTCCTCCACACAACATTTGGTCAGTGTAGAGCCCAGCTGTTGACAAACTTTAGTTACAAGGGGGAAGCTCTCCTCCTATGATGTTTATTCTCCTGCACTAGCTCTGTGATCCAGCGGCAGGGAGATGCCAGGACTAACAGTCAGATGAAACATAATAAAGCCACTGCACCTGCAAGCCAACTACATGATTTACACACACACACACACACACACACACACACACACACACGATTTCTCCCTTTTGAACTTCATTTTCGCCAGCCACCAATCTGCCTCCTTGCTGCATGCATTGGAATCCATCTGGAGTTCCTTTGTGTCTGCTGTGTGGATTTTCCCCTCCCACCAAATCAAGCCATGTTAGCATCATCACAAACCTCCCCAGTCACCAGCTGCCACCTTCCTGCAGATTTTGAGATGTGCACTGAATTCCCGAGTCCCATGAAATGACTCATGCCTACCTCAGACTTTATGCTGTTCTCTGCTGTATTAGCTCTATATTGTTGATTTGATTCCAGGCATTTGGTTTGTAAGTATGTGTGCAGGCCTGTATTGTGAGGCACACTACGGTTGACCTAGAGTAAGATCTAAATGTCAAGCTTGGAGAACATTAGGAGATGCTGTGTCTGAGTGGTGAAGGACTGGGACTTGAAGGCCAGTCCACTGGTGTCACTTACAATTCAGCCATTTACTGAGTTCACGTTCTTGGGCAGTTACCTTCACCCTCTAAGGCTCCATGTATGATGGTTTGTATATGCTTGGCCCAGGGAGTGACACTATTAGAAGGTGTGGCCCTGTTGGAGTAGGTGTGTCACTTTGGGTGTGGGCTTTAAGACCCTCATCCTAGCTCTCTGGAAGCCAGTCTTCAACTAGCAGTCTTCAGATGAAGATGTAGAACTCTCAACTCCTCCTGTACCATGCCTGCCTGGATGCTGCCATGCTCCTGCCTTGATGATAATGGACTGAACCTCTGAACCTGTAAACCAGCCCTGATTAAATGTTGTCCTTATAAGACTTGCCTTGGTCATGGTATCTGTTCACATCAAGAAAACCCTAACTAAGACACCGTGTCTCCTTTAAAAATAGTTCTCTAGCTGGAATACCTGCTAGAGGTATTTCTTGAGAGGATTCACTAAGGTTCATCCTAATGGTGTTCTTTGTAGATTCAGAATGCTCAGGGAGCCATCTTTCCTTCTTCATCTGATGAATCTGGTGAGCTAATGTAAAGGTTGGGTCCCCAGTCAGTGAGAAGACGATTGTATTTACTGTGAAGGAGTTCAGGCACTCACCCTGCTTCAACACTCAGCAGAGAGGAGCATGATGGTACATAGCTTGCTTTCCCCTTTTTATGCAGTTAGGGACCCCAGCCCATGGGATATGCCACCTACATTATAGGTAGCTGATGTTCATTTAAATATTGTGGACTAAAGTTGGCCGTCCTGTAATCATTGTCCTTTCCAAACATGGCGTTGTGTCGGTTTTAATCTAAGTGTGGCAAATGTGTCCTGGCATCCTCAGAACTGAAATTGGTTCCTGATTCACATCTGAAGAAAAAATAGGATAGCTTTAACATCAATATTGCTTCTTCCCGGACATCCACTGGTCACTATGGGCTCTCCAGGGCTAAGTGTCTGTGCTCTGTATAAAAGGTTTCATTCAGAAAACCAAGCTAATATGGTGACCCGGATGTTTTGAGGATGGCCTTGATGGATTTGCCCTCTCTGAGGCTCTCATTTTCTCCCTAAAGCCAGCCTCAGACCCAATGCCTGTCACTTTTAGTAGTTAGCTGTTGAGTTTTCTTCTGGGCCTTCCATTACTAACTTTTCTCATTGATCCGGCAAAGCATCTGGCAACTGGAGCTTAAGGAAGGAAGGGCTTATTTTACCTCATACTGGGAAAGAGCAGTCCCTGCTGGAGACGTCAGGGCAGGAAAGGGTGAGGCACCTGGACCCATTGCTCTTGTAGTGAGGGCGCAGAGAAAGGTAGACACAATGTTCATCTGGCTTTCTCCTCCTGGGTAGAGACAGTGCCACCTATGTTTTAGGATGGGTCTTCCTGCCTCAGTCAACCCCTATCACAGACATGCTCAGAGCTCTGTCTTCTAGGCATTTCTAGATCCTGTTAGGTTGACAATTAATATTAGCACCAATGGGCCTAACCTCTCGGTTTCAAGCTGTTTGCCCCCTTACTTCATTTATCAGCTGATGAGTCTAACTTCCTGGCGATCTCTGCTCTTGCTTCTGCACCTTCTCACCTCCTGGATCCAGGTGCCAACAGCAGAGGGAGTTGGCAGGTGAGAGGACGCACACCGGCCTTTTGCACCAATGTTACATTC
This sequence comes from Mus pahari, assembly GCF_900095145.1. Lineage (NCBI taxonomy): Eukaryota > Metazoa > Chordata > Mammalia > Rodentia > Muridae > Mus > Mus pahari. The sequence continues at coordinate 110,386,097 of NC_034599.1, read as the reverse complement.
TAAACTTTACCACCTCCCAATAATTTATTCAGTTTTTAATGTCATTTTTGTTTATTCATTGAGAATTTCATACATGAATACAATACGTTATGGTAATAGCCACCCCCTTGCTCTCCCACCCCAACCCCATCCTCCTAAGGCAACTACCCTTCTGACTTCTTGCCTTCTTCAGTTATTTTTAATAACCCACTAAGTTCAGTTAGTGTTGCCTAGATATGTGTGGATGTAGACCTGACCCCTGGAACACACCAGGGGTCATACCTCTATGGAAGATGGCTTCCCCTCTCCCAGCAGCTGCAGTCTGTAAGCAGCTTCTCAGTTAGGGTTGAACCTCCTGAATTCCTCCATCATCCATGGTAATTTACATTGTGAATCTTCCTCTGGACATGACACAGAATGGCCAGGTGCCTTGATGATACATGAGCATCCTTAGAAAGATTCTCAAAGATATACATGCACGTTTCAACTCATCTCCTAGACAGAGATAATCCAACCACGTTGACAAAATTAACCATCACAAATCATTTTTTTTATCCCAAGGTGATGAGAAACAAAAGCTTTTTTAAATACATGTTTGTTTATTCTTGTGTGTATCCATCCATTTCTATGTATTTGAGGAAGAGAGGGAAATAGTAACTATATATTAGGCAGACAAAAAAACCAGCTATGTGTATGGATTTTTCATAATCTGTAATAAATTCAGTTAAGAAGTTATAGAAATAATTAAATGGGTAATATTTTCCACATTATCCACATTTATCATAAGCAATGCCCTGTGAAAAGCCATCTTTCTTATGAGGGTGAAGAAGCATTTTCTGTTTCCAAGAAAAATTGAGCCTGGCAGCAGCTTCATAGACTCAAAAAGGGAATCTGCGTCTCGGGTTCGAGCGCAGCGTGGTTCACATTGGCTAAGGCTGGCACACAAAACGCAAGTGGCTTTTGTGCTTTCTTCTTTCATTGGAACTGACCCCAGAGTGAGTAGAAGTGGATGGGTCCCCTCTAGATGTTTCCTCCAAACAGTAAGGCTGGAAGCTCCCCATCTCTTCAGGTTGTTTCCACTTGCCAGGCATTTGAAAATGTGGTTTTACTCCTCCTAATTGACACCAAATTTCTGGAAAAGTATTTCTTACATCTCCCTTATTCACTAATAGCTGATTATGGATAGGATAATTTTTATCATTTTGTTAGGGGTGTGTGTGTATGTATGTGTGTGTGTCATGTATGCATGTGTGTGTGTGCTATAGCACTCATGTGGAGATCAAATGACACCTTGCTTGCAGTAGTCTGATTTCTCTGTACACCATGAGTCTTAGGATTGAAGTTGAGTTATCAGGATCGGTAGCAGGTGCTTTCATCCTTCCCTGCCCAACGTTTGATAGTTGTCAGGAGTTTTGTTTGTTTGTTGTTTTTTTGTTTAAATCCAGAGTCTCACTATGTAGCTTAAGCTTGCCTCTTACTTATAATCCTTCTGCCTCAGCCTACTAAGCCACAGAATTGTAGGCATGAGCCACAAGCCTGGTTCTATGCAGAGTTTTGTTAAACCATATTGGAGGAACAGATCATCTCAGGAAATGACCTTGCCCAACAGTTTGCACTGAAAAGTAAGTTTACCCCCAGACCAAGTGTTATACCCTGCTGATGGAATTACAGGCCTATTGAAAATATAATCACTATCGGCTAGTTTCCTAGATATTTGGGGATAGTTTTTTGCTCCTTTTGAAGTTTTTATTAGCACATATTCATTATGTAAAATAATAGATTTCCTGTGCTATTTCCATACACGTTTGTCACACATTTTGCTCATGTTCACCTTCTATTGTTACCCCAGTGCTCTGCACAGCTGCTGATCTGCCTTTCCAGTTGGTTTCCATCCACATGGCCCTAGGAACCAGAGAGGTTTATTCAGGTGACGTATGAGATCATGGACACCTGACTGGCTGCTGCCCAATGGGATTGGGGGAAAAGACTCCCTTCCCTAGCAACCATTAGCTTCCTAGTGATCTCCAGAGTGGGTGGAGCTTTGCCCTAGATATTTTTGATGGAGCATCTTGTGCTATTATATGGATTTGGAAGTTTTGAAATCACTGCTTTGGAAAGTTAAGCGTGAGAGCTGTTCATTGCCATCTTCATGTCTGACCAGGGAAGCAAGTTCTTTAGAGAGCCACAGCTGTTTTGGTTGACCGTTTACTGTATTCTCGGAAACAGTTGTTGTCCTTCATGCTGCAATGTCAAGTTGACCATCAGGCTGGGTTTATCCAGAAAGAAGAGGAAGGGAGCTGAAACGGCACATTTACTTTGCTCCTCAGAAGTCAGAGAAATTAGGAGACGCAAAACTCAAAGCTGGAAGGGATGTGTTAGAAGAAATAGACTCCAGCAAACTTAACATCTCTCGTTGTAGAAACCTATGGCCCTGCTTGAGTCAGACTCATGAGTGTTTGTGTTTGTATGTTAGGGAGATTTGTGTGGCATTTTTCACACCAGTCCAGTGTGTTTCAATCTGTGGCGGTGAGTGGCAAGCTATGTTCTCCAGGTCCATCTCTCAGTATATCTGAGTCTGGGAAGGAGTTCTTAGGAGCAGTGACAGGAAAACCTGTCATGGAGGGCTCATGTGGAAGGGAAATGATGCTTTGATTCTAAATAAAATCAGGTCTGATTGGAGGTGGCCACATTTCAGCGGTCGGTTCACTCTTACACAGGCAACCTCCAGTTTACTTCAAGCAAGACAGACTCACACTAGTGCGCTCCTTCCTCAGAGCACATTCTGGGGCTTCCCACCCTCCAGTTCACAGTGATGCTTTCTCCAGCTTGGGGAAACCAAGGCTCCAGGCGGGTCACATTGTGCCTCTCTCAGTCCTGAGTCATAAGCTCTTTAAAAAGAACCTGCTGGGGGCGTGGTGGCGCACGCCTTTAATCCCAGCACTCGGGAGGCAGAGGCAGGCAGATTTCTGAGTTCGAGGCCAGCCTGGTCTACAAAGTGAGTTCCAGGACAGCCAGGGCTATACAGAGAAACCCTGTCTCGAAAAAAAAAAAAAAAAAAGAGAACCTGCTGCTAAAGCTTTTAAACTTTTGTCTCAGAATATAAAATTTATCTTAGTTAAAAGTGTGTATGCTCTTGGATTCTTTGCTATCTTTGTGAGTGTGTGCATGTACACATGTGTGCACCACATGCACACATGCTTGTACCCATGCATGTGTATGTGTGCTATGTGCGTTCATGTTCTTGTATGTATGTATATATTCATATGTGTATCTGTGTGCTTGTTCACACATGTGTGTATGCTTATTCATCTATGTGGGTGTGTGCTTGCTCATATGTGAACTGTAGACACCAGAGGGAAGCCTTTCATATCTATCCTCACAGGTCATACATACCAACCAACTTGGGGATTGTTTTGTGGGTTCTCTCTCTCTCTCTCTCTCTCTCTCTCTCTCTCTCTCTCTCTCTCTCTCTCTCTCTCTCTCTCTCTCTCTCTCTCTCTCCATCTTCTCAGTAAAAGGTATGCTGGTTGACCAGTAAGCCCCAGGGAGAAGCCTGGATCTGCCTCTTCAGTGCTGGAATTGCAAGCCACTGCTGCCACGGCTCCCACGGCTGCCAAGTCCACATTTTTTGTGTGGGTACTGGAGATCACACTTGGGTCCCCTCCTGCTTGAAAGCCAAGCACTACCGTGACCCTAAGTCCTCACTTATCTCTCAAAGTATGTGATTCAATAATAATGCTGCAACCTTGTGTTCATTTTGGGGTACAGAGTGATTTTATTATTTTCATTATTGTTGTTGTTTATTATTGTTGTTGTTGCTGCTGTTGTTGTTATTAATGTGGTAGAGGCCACGTGTGAAACATTTTCACATTTATTAACTCAGTTGTATTCTACCTCCTAATCCTTGGGAAGTTTTATCTTCTGTTCTTCTGTTGTGCCTTACCTCAGCTGTCTTTGGTGTATTAGACATATATAGACTGCCCACACCTATTCAAAAAATCACTGGTTTTACTTCTGCATATCTTAGCAACACTATAAAACAGCAGAATAGATGGATGGAGTCCATGCCATAGCAATAGATTGGAGAACAGAACTTGAAAATGTCATTGAAAATTCAGAATCAGGAAAGGAGGTCCCAGTTGAATGAGGGGATTCCAGATGTCACGATGACCAGTCGTCATTCCTGCTACACAGTCGGTCAAAGAGAAGGGCACATACACAATGTAAATATAAGAGGTGGGTTACTGAGCAGTGCTATTGGGGGACCATATTCCCCCCTCTTCACAGCCTTGCATAGCTCATCCACACCGACTCTGGGTCTGGGCCTGTGACCAACTCTGAAGTGGAGGCTGACAGAGTGAGCCTACAGTGCAAGACCTCACTATGGCAGTACTGATGACGAGTCTTTCTTCTCCGCAAGAGAGTTTGAATTTTTCAAGTAGAATGAACTGTGTCCTCTTCTGCAAGTTTAATCGTGTGTATTTTAGAAGTAGACTCTTAGAAAAAAATAAATCCTTGTCCAGCTTTGAAATACTGGTCCAGATGTTCTCCATGTGCTGTGTGAAGCTCGAGGCACTTGGTAGAGCTGACACTCCATGACACATTGCTTTTCTTTCTCGGACATCATAAATCTACAGGGCTGGACCTTAGAGAACTGCAATTTGTTGATGTGAATTCAGTGCACTCCCAACCTGCACACTTAGAATGTTTTGGTTTCTCCTCCGAAGTCAAGTCTTTTGCCAAGTTTTGCAGAACATGCTTTGGGCCTTGGCAGGGTCCCACATAGACACTATTTCATTCCTTCTATTCTACAGAGAGGAGGATTGGCTGTTTCTCTTTGTGCTCCTGGGAGTGACACATATGGAATTAATAGATGACAGCAGGAGCTCTCATCTCCCTGAGTCCTTCTAACTTGGGTGGTGCTAAGGGCTTCTGAATGTTGGGTGCTAGAGCCAATTGCCTCATTCGTGGTACGTGTTTCCTCTACACTGTGATTGTTCAGTCATAGCAATGATACTTAAGTAGATGGAAACTCTAAACCTACACAGGAAGGTATAAAATACGTTTTTGTTTACAGTTACAATAGCGATCATGCTGTTCTACTATGAATAAAAAGATTTGAAACATGGAGAAAAAAATTGGAAGAAAACATTCGGATACAGACATAGTGCTGAGGCCCCAGACGCTAGTTGCCCATCGGCAAGTGAAGAAAGGATATGGGTTGGAAAGAGAGAGTTCTCAGTTTGTCACAGAGTTAACTAAGAGTGTGTGGCTGGTTTTATGTATCTTTAAAAAAAAGTGTATTCTTTCATTTAAGCAGTGTGCTCGGTAGCATTTATTGTTGACTTGATACAACATGGAGTCACCTAGGATGAGGGAGTCTCAGTTGAAGATTGCTTTTTATGAGATTGGCCTGTGGCTATAGTGGTAATTATATTGTCTTCATTGGTAATTAGTGTAAGAGGTCGAAGACTACTGTGGGCGGCGCTGACCCTACACCAGTGGGCCTGGGATATACAAGTAAGGCAGCTGAGCATGAGCCAAGGAGATCGCTAATAAGTAGCATCCCTCCATGGTGTCTACCTCAGTTCCTGCTGTGACTGCCATCAAGAATAGACTGTGACCTAAAAGGGCAAATTGAGATGAATCCTTTCCTCCCTGAGTAGCTTTTGGTCAATGCTTTCTCACAGGTAGAAGTCAAATTATGTGCCTAGGTATTAGCATAGATCCCATGGAAATAAAACAACACAATGTGCCACAAACACAACAGTCCTGTCTTACACAGAGCTTACTGAGTGTGCCAGAGTCACACAGTCCCTCAATGACAAAGCCAAGATTCAAATGGGATTTTGACGTTTAATTATTAACTTGACAGGATCTATAGCCCCCAGAAGACAAACCTTTAGGCGCACCTGAGAGATTATCTTGTTTGGGTTAGCTGAGGTTGTAAGGTGATACCATTTACTATGATCCAGTCTTGAACTGCTCAACAAAGAGGAAGCTGGTTGGCTGTGTTGATTCTTTACTGACTCAATCACATAGTTTCTCTACAGTTTAGTAGTAAGATTAGCTTTGAAATGCTGAGTCATCTCTCCAGTCTGGGATGTCATTTTCCACTGCCAAGTAGTGTGCTAATTCAATCAGCCTTGGGGAGACAGGAACAACATAGATCCCCATTTCAAATCTCTTGTCTGAGAGCTCGCCGATGGAATGAGTGACTTTGCAAGCAGTAGTTTCCAAAAACTTACCCTGGGAAAGGATGACGAATGTTCGCATGAACAAGAAGTCAGTGGAAATGAGAAGTGAATGACTGAACAAGCCATGTTAGACGGGTCATCTGTGTGGTCTAGATACTGTGATGGATGGCAGGATCTGAGGAGTGAGGAGAGGTTTGTCTGTTTCTAATGGTTTGTTAACTTTTAAACTATACATATCTAATTGTGATTATTCTCACCAAGGCCATGTTTGTCTCCATTCAATTTATGGAAATGAAGTATGTACATATGTAACACATTGCAACAAGTTCCAAAGTTTTACAATCCAGAAGGTTCTCCTCCTTTGACATTAACCATTTCTAGTCTCTCGGTGGAGATAACAGTGTGTTTAAATTTTAAATGATTCTCTTTGCTATTTTTTTTAATTTATCAAGTTTGTATAAACATCCACTAACTTCATGATAAGAAAAGTTGAAAATGTAATTATTCGTTGTATAACTTTATCTCTAATATAATGCTATAATTTCTAGCATGATATCTTTTTTCCTAATATTTACTTTTATTTTTAAATTCGTGTATTTGTTTGTGAAACATGCATATATGTGCACATGTATTCATAGGTGGAGATAAAAGGTCAGCTTCATTACTCTTTATTATTTATATTAACTTTAGAGGTCTTCATTATTTATATTACCATTTTATCATTTTGAGATAGGATCTTTGATTGAATGTGGAGTTTATTAGATGGTCTGGCCATTTCGTCCCTGGGTCTTCCTGTCTCTGCCGGCTTTTTTTTCTGGGTGTTTGAGATTCAGGCTTGCTTCATGCTTGCACCACTAACCCTTCTCCATAGTCCCAGAGCCATTGAACATGCTTGCTCTGGCACAAACACAACCCTTTCTCGGTTGTTGAAACAAAATTTCAAATGTACATCATTTTACTCATTTTTTTCTTTTAGTTCTGATTTTGGAGAGAGAGAGAGAGAGAGAGAGAGAGAGAGAGAGAGAGAGAGAGAGAG